>NW_007250415.1:20402-27662 GCF_000164805.1 Carlito syrichta
GCTGGGCTCCGGCGATCCTTCCGCCTCAGCCTTCCAAGTAGCTGAAACTACAGGCGCGAGTTACCATGCCCGGATAATTTTTTTTTTTATTTATTGTAGAGATGAGGACTAGCCAAGTTGCCCACGTGGGTCTCGACCCTGCAGGTTCAGGCAATCCACTCACCTCAGCCTTCCAAAGTACAGGATTATAGGCTGAGCCACCAAACCCAGCCTTTTGTAGATTAAAGTCCATAATCAGTTGACTTTTTGTTTTGTTTTACGTACAGTTTTTGCAAATAGGAGCATAGATTCAAATTGCTCTTAATGTACACTCTCTATAATTAGTTGACTTTTTTTTGGAATCAGAGTCTCACTTTGTCCTCCAGGCAGTGGCACAATCACGGCTTACTGCAGGCTCAACCTCCTGGGCTCAGACAATCCTCTGCCTCAGCCTCCTGAGTAGCTGTGACTATAAGCATGTGCCACAACGGCCATCTAATGTTTTAGAAATTTTTCGTAAAGATGAGGTATCATAATACTATAAGAAAGGGATTGGCAGTAGTGGGAAACTGCCGCGGGGGGATGGGTGGGATTGGCAGTTGAAGGAAACTGCCAGGGGAGGGAGGGGCACACTTCATCAACAAGTGTACCTGCATAATGAACATTTGTATACCCAACCCTGAATTGTACCCCACATCATTAAAATAAAATAAAAATAAAAGATGAGGTATTGCTCCGTTGCCTAGGCTGGTCTCAAACTCCTGGGCTCAAGTAATCCTCCCACTTCAACCTCCCGAAGTGTTGGCGTAACAGGCATTAGCCACCATGCCTGGCCTTGAGTTAACTCCTAAGTAAGAAAAATCATCCAGTCTGGGTGAGCCTGATTCAGTTAACTGACCGACGTTAAAACAGAGCTGAGGTTTTCCCAACGAAGAAATTTGCCTATAGACAGCCGCTTCACTAAGTGCCAGAAAGTTCTAACCTGCCCAGATTTCAGATTTGCCTGGCCAGCCCCACAATCATATAAACCAATTTCTTTTATTTCCTTTTTTTTTTTTTTTAAAGAGATGGGGTCTCCCTGTGTCACCCAAGGTATAGTGCAGTGGCAATATCATAGCTCACTACTATAACCTTGAACTCCTGGGCTTAAGCAATCCTCCTACCTCATCCTCCTGAGAAGTTGGTACTACATGTGTGAGCCACCATGCTCAGCTAATTTTATTTTTTAATTTTTTTGTAGAGACAGGGACTCACTATGTTGACCAGGCTGGTCTTGAGCTCCCAGCCTCAAATGATCCTCCAGCCTCGACCTCCCAAAGCACTGGGATCACAGGGGTTAACACCCAGCCTATCCTATCCTTTGAACCACTCTCTTCCCACTAGCAGCATGGTGATAAATGAATATCTGCTGATATAAGTTCGACCCTCTAAAGGGGGAATACCAAGTAATATTTTATTTATTTGTTTATTTATTTTGAGTTGGAGTCTCATTCTGTCGCCCAGACTGGAGTGCAGTGGCCGCTGCCGGCCACTGCAGCCTCGACCTGCTGGGCTCTGGCGATCCTTCCGCCTCAGCCTTCCGAGTAACCAGAATTACAGGCGTGCATTACCACACCCGGCTAATTTTTGATTTATTGTGGAGATGAGGGCTCTCCAAGTTGCCCAAGCGGGTCTTGAACCCGCGGGCTCAGGCAATCCACTCACCTCAGCCTCTCAAGGCGCGGGATTAACCAGTAGTATTTTAACAGAGGGCTCTGTTGAATTTATTGGAGTGTTCAAAATTACAGCATATTTGGAAGAAGTCGTACTTTCTAATTCATATTTCATGATGAACAATGGTCCTGTGTAGAGAGCACAGACGTCAACATCAGATAATTCTGTGTTCAAATACTGACTCCACATCAGGGACAGATTCAGATTTTGTAGGGACTGAAGCTCATGCAACTTTGAAAGCTCCCCTTAAGAAGAATAAAAAATGTGGACCCAGAATTAGTCTGCACAGGGGTGGTGGCTCATGCCTGTGACTTCAGCACTTTGGGAGACTGAGGCTAGAGAATTGCTTGAGGCCAGGAGTATGAGACCAACCTGGGCACCATGGTGAAACACCATTGCTACAAAAAATTTTTAAAAGTAGCCGGGCATAGTAATAAATGCCCACAATCCTAGCTACTTGGAAGGCTGAGATGAGAGGATCATTTGAGCCCAGTTCAAGGATGCAGTGAGCTCTGATCATGCCACTGCTCTCCAGCATGGGTGGCAGAGTAAGACCCTGTCCCAAAAGAAAAACAAAAGACAACACCAAAACAAAACAGAGTTAGGTATAGGGCCTTGATAGGGGCCCATGTAAAAGATGATGCCCGGGGCTTGAACCTCAGCAGCTTCCTGGTTAATCTGTCTCCGCCCTTCACTAGCTCTTTCTGACATTCTTTTTTTTTGGAGTTAGAGTCTCCACTCGGTTGCCTTGGCAGGAGTGCAGTGGCACACTCACGGCGATCACAGCCTCAACCTGCTGGGTTCAGATGATCCTTCTGCTTCAACCTTCCAAGCAGCTGGAACGACAGGCACGCACAACCACACCCAGCTAATTTTTTTGTTTTGAGGGGGAGTCTCACTCAGTCACCCAGGCTGGACTGCAGTGGCACGCTCATGGCCACCTCAGCCTCAACCTGCTGGGCTCAGGCAATCCTTCCACTTCAACCTTCTGAATAGTTGGAGCTATCACACCCGACTTCTTTTTGATTTATTATAGAGATAAGGTCTCATCAAGTTGCCCAGGCTGGTCTCAAGCCCCCGAGCTCAGGCAATCCTCTTGCCTCAACCTCTCAAAGTACTGGAATCACAGGCTTGAGTCACTGCACCTGGCCGCCCTGCTAACTTTTTGATTTATTATGGAGACAAAGTCTGGCCAATTTGGCCAGGCTGGTCCTGAACCCTTGGGCTCAGGCAGTCCTCTTGCATTGGCCTCCCAAAGTGCTGGGATTACAGGTGTGAGCCACTGCACCTGGCCATATTATTGTTAATGGTAATAATAAGGATGATAATAGGCTGGGTAGGCATGGTGGCTCATGACTATAATCCTAGCACTTTGGGAGGCTGAGGCCAGAGGATAGCTTGAGTCCCGGAGTTCAAGGTTGCAATGAGCTATGATCATGCCACTACACTCCAGCCTTGACAACAAAGAGAGACTTTTAAAAAAACAATAGTGATAATAAATAATAGGATACTTCAACGGGAAGCCATTTTACACCACGGTTTTGAAATAAGAACATAATATGGAGAAAAATTATTTTGTCAGTTCCTTTAAGCGTCAGTTCTGCAACTCAGCTCCCCCTAGAGGCCAATTATTTTGGTTTTTCTGAAGCTGTCTCTCCAGAGAGAAGTCTAAGTAAGCATAAGAAAGCAGAGCTTCCAAAAACAAAGGCAGATGGGGTGTCATGGGAGAGAGTCGTTGCAGGGACACCCAAAGGCCAGATTTCTACTATGTGGATGTCAATCAGAAAAAGTATTTAATTAGTTTTAGTCTTTCTCCACTAGCCAAAAGCAGGTGGATTTCTTTCTTTTATTTATTTATTTTTTTTGAGTTGGAGTCTCACTGTGTCACCCAGACTGGAGTACAGTGGCCACTCCCAGCCACCGCAGCCTCGACCTGCTGGGCTCCGGCGATCCTTCCCCCTCAGCCTACTAAGTAGCTGGAACTACAGGCACGTGCTACCACGCCCGGCTCATTTTGATTTATTGTAGAGATGAGGGCTCACCAAGTTGCCCAGGCGGGTCTCGAACCCTCGGGCTCAGGCAATCCACTCACCTCAGCCTCCCAAAGGCTCGGGATTACAGGCTGAGCCACCGAGCCTGGTTTTTTTTAATATATCAATATTTTTTATTTTGATATTGTGGGGTACAGTTAAGGGTTAGGTGTACAAATATGCTTCGTTCAGGCACTCTTGTTAATAAGGGGTGTCTCCCCATAGCAGGCGGATTTCAAGATGCATTTTGGCATTGAGAGAGAAGGTAACTGGACAGACTATCCTGACAGTGGTGTCAAGTTCTTAGTCAACTGCCGGCAGACACCTGGCCCGAGTTGCTCTGTTGTGTCCTGAGGGATTATCTAAAAGCAAGACACCCTGGAGTCAGTCTCCTGTCCCCTAGAGAACCATCCATATTTGCAGAAAAGCATGAGGTCACTTTACCTTTCACTTACATCTTACTTTCTCCTCCCAGGGTCTGAGATTCTAAAAAGGAGGTATCTTAATATAGATTTACAAGAAAGCACGCTAAGAGTCCTCAAACATGTGGCTTCTTTTGGCTATCTGTGGACTTTTTGTTTAGGGTGACTGTTGTTTCATTTAGGTAATAAACAGTAAATAGAGATATGTGGGATGAGAAAGGTCAAAAGATGGCAGGAGACAATTAGATTAATTAGGTAATTAGAGAGAGATGTGTGGGTGATTATTTACTTTGTTGCTAGCTACATTTAGGCACAAGTACATATCTTATTTTTGTTAGTATTTACACATGACTCATAACCTTTGCAAGTCAACAATCATAAAATTTTCACATTTCTCCTCAGAAATTTCTCTGTGTAATACTGAAGATGAAACAGCTGTTCTTTTTTCTACTCTCTGGCAAAATAAGTTTTCTTCTCCTGCTATACCTATTTGTCTACCTCTTAAGGACACCAGGAAGTTCCAGATTCATTTTGTCTCCAAACTCACATTTCCCTAGATTGTTACTATCCATAACAAACGTGCTGTGTCAGGATGCTATTTTGGAACGTTAACTGATGGCTTTTGTTCACAGAACTTTCTTTCTTCCATGGCATTCCACACATTCGGTGAACTAAATCTTTGTTGTCTCAATTTAGAGAAGTGTGGACCCAGCTGCAAGAGGAAGGAGACTTTTCCTGGCTTTGGAGCCATGATCCTGTGGAAGACAGAGAGGCCTTATGTGCAGACAACACACAAGGCTTGGAAGAATTTACCTCCAGATAAGATCAGGGTCCTCAGGCTGAAGTGACTGAAGAATTCAGAAGCTTGTGTTTCCCAGGCCCTGTGCTGTGCTCCCATAACTAGACCAGGCCTTCTGGGGTGGGAATTAGGACTGGAGCTAAGAGGAATCCCCTGAGTTGAGTTTTGGTGTCTTCAGTGGTTGTTAGGGGAAATTTCGTACAAAGAGCCAGTGTAGCCACTAACAGGCCACCCTTGGAGATTGCTGCTTATATCTTGTCTAATGATCACTTTGGGCAATGTTTCGAAAAACAAGGAAGAAATTAAAATGTGTTAGGGGAATGCAGGATCACTTGAAACTAGCATGCACAAGGACTGTGCGCTCTGAGTACATTTCATCCCGGCCAGTGTAACCGATGACATTCTGGAACAGAAAGCCACCCACCCCTGTGTCCCGCCGCCCCACAAAAGTCCCTGAAAAAGAAGTGCAACCCAGGGGAAAATCTGGGAGTGCAGAATGACTCTAGCACATCTAATTGCAATCTGTGATAATTGCTACTCTGGCAAAGCCCAGGAAGCCATGCAAACTGGTCTGGAGGGACAGAGAAGGGCTCCCTGAGCAGAGACCTGAAGGGTGAGTTAGAGATAACTAGGTTTTTGTGAAGGTAGAAAGGAGACACAGTCCCTGGGCTGGCAATTACCCTAGTGAGCCACCCAGAACCATTTAAAAAATATTGTCTTGAGAAAGATGACAAGTAAACAGAGTACTTCAAGGAGGTCGATAGCAGCAAATGCTGCAGAGAGACCAAGCAAAGTAAACACCAAGAAGAGGCTATTGGATTAAATAATATGGAGGACTCTCGTGTTGACCTTATCAAGAACAGTTTGAGCAAGTTGTGGGAAGAAGGCAGGATTGCCAGAGGCTGGGATGTACTAGAGGTGTAGAAACAGAGATGAAGGAAGATACTCTTTCAAGAAACCTGACTGTGGAGTGAATGGTAAAGGACAGTAGTGCAAGCTGGACATGGGGTCAAACTATGAGGTTTTTAAGATGGGGAGCTTTTGCACACGTACAAACGTTAGTAGGAAGAAGCAAGTCAAAGGGCAAGTAAAAAAGAGTCTATGGGTAGGACGTGGTGGCTCATGCCTGTAATTACCAGCATTTTGGGAGGCTGAGCTGGGAGGATTGCTTGAGCCCAGGAGTTCAAGACCAGTTGGGGCCATATACAGGGACTTCATTTCTTAAAAAAAAAAATTTTTTTTAATTAACTGGGCATACAGCTGAGTGTGGTGGCTCATGCCTATAATCCCAGCACTTTGGGAGGTCAAGGTGAGAGGATTGCCTGAGCCCACAGGTTTGAGGCCAGCCTGGGCAACTTGGCAAGACCTCATCTTTACAATACATTAAAAAAGAAAAAAAATGAACTGGGTGTGGTAGCACACGCCTGTAGTTCCAGCTACTTGGATGGCTGAGGCGGAAGGATCACCTGAGCTCAGCAGGTCGAGGTTGCAGTGGCCATGAGTGTGCCACTGCACTTCAGCCTGGGCGACAGAATGAGACTCTGACTCAGAAAAAAAAAAAAAAAAAAATTAGCTGGGTATAGTGGTGTGTACTTATAATCTCAGCTACTCAGGAAGCTGAGGCAGAAGGATCACCTGAGCCCAGGAGGTCGAGGCTGCAGTGATTGTGCACTGCACTCCAACCTGGACAACGGAGTGAGACTCTGACTCAAAAAAAAAAGGAGTGGTCAGACACAGGTGTCTCAAGCCTGTAATCCCAGCACTTTGGGATGCCGAGGTGAGAGGGTTGCCTGAAACCAGGGGTTCGAGACCAGCTTGGGCAACCTGGGGAGTCCTTGTCTTTACAATAAATAAAAAATTAGCTGGGTGTGATGGTACACACCTGTGGTTCCAGCTACTTGGGAGGCTGAGGCGGAAGGATCGCCTGAGCCCAACTGGTCAAGGCTGCGGTGGCCTTGAGCGTGCTACTGCACTCCAGTGTGGGCATCAGTGAGACTCCAACTCAAAAAAAAAGAGAGGGAGAGAGAGAGAGTAAGGAAGGTTGGAGACCTCTGAAGAGCCAGGAAGTGACACAAACTAAAGCCCAGGTCGGCAATTTGCCTAAATAGAAGGAGGAAAGAATGGCAGTGGATGCAGATGCCTGTAGAGTTGGTGGCAGAAGGCAAGGGGGCACTCTAGGCCTCTATTTTCTTTCTTTCTTTTTTTTTTTTTTGAGTTGGAGTCTCACTCTGTCGCCCACACTGGAGTGCAGTGGCCGCTCCCAGCCACCGCAGCCTCGACCTGCTGGGCTCCAGCGATCCTTCCGCCTCAGCCTTCC
>NW_007250415.1:27682-38283 GCF_000164805.1 Carlito syrichta
GTATGTAGAGATGAGGTCTCGCCAAGTTGCCCAGGCGGGTCTCAAACCCGCGGGCTCAGGAAATCCACTCACCTCAGCCTCCCAAAGGCGCGGGATTACAGGCTGAGCCCGGCTCTAGGCCTCTATTTTCTCTGTGAAATGAAAGATGATGGGATCTGCTAATTGGGTAGGGGACTAGGGAGCACGGATGGGTTGGATGAGCTGGTAAAGCCAAAGAACTGGAGAAGGTAGCAAAGATTTGAAATATTCACCAGAGTGGGTCCAAATTCCAGGCATACAAGAAAAACTTTCTATTTCTATACCTTTATGGTGTTTCTATTTCAAGCTCTCCTTCGTTCCTGTACGTGGTCAATGCTTTATCGCAGTTCATGGAGAGATGACAGGGAGGCAGTTGGTTACATTGGTCTGGAGCTCAGGAGAGGAGCATGGGCTGAAAGCATCGATTTGTGGGATTCATCAGAACAGTTTGTCTTCTGGAGTCTCAGGAGATATTGACTTGGCTCGGGGAGACAGAAGAGGCTGAAGAGCCAGACTTGGAAAAGCCTCAGCATTTAAAGGCACGGCGGAGGAAGAAGAATCAGTGCAGAAGAGTCAGAAGGTAGGAAGAAAAGCAGGAGCGTGTCATGTCTCAGAACTCCAGGGAAGTGAATGTTTTAAGCTAGTGGAGATACAGGGTGAACTAGGATTAGAACCATAAATTGTCCACTGGATGTCATGTGTTCTTTTTTTGGGTTGAGGCAAGATAGGATAATAATCATAATATCTACTATCTATTGAGCAATAGTCCCTTATTATTATTATTATTATTTTGAATCGGGGTCTCATTTTGTTGCCCAGGTTGGAGTGCAGTGGCACGATCATGACAATCACAGTTCATGGCAGTCTCGATCTCCTGAGCTCCCAGACGATCCTTCCACCTTGGCCTCCTGAGTAGCTGCATAGTTCCCAATTATATCATTCAACTAGCCAATCAATCAATCACCTATTAACTGAGAACACCCCATATGCTAAGGCTGGTGTTTCCTCTCATGGTGCTTACCTGGGCTCCCCAGCGTCTTTCACTGTCGCACCTAAAAAAATAATTCCATTTGTGCATCCCCTGAGGTAAACGAATGATGAGGCTACTTAAGGCTGCCTGAGGCCCTTCACTGCTCTGAGATCTGGAAAATCAATATCTCATCATCCTCTGCCTCTGTTCTTCTTATCCTGAAATTGAGTGTGACTTAGAGGAGTTTTATGGTGATGAAGACAGAGGTGAGGACCACCACAGATCCTCTCATGAGCTGCTGCTAGTGGTCATCAGCGAGTTAAGTAAGAGCCTTGGGGAATGAGACTGGTTTCAAAAGCTTGGAGTTTAAAAGAAAAGCTGTATTAGATTGTTCAGCTTTCAATAATGAGGGGAAAGAGGAAGACAGAGAGACAGAGGGAGAATGGGAGAGATAAGCTTACTCTAAAAATCAGAAAAGCAGCCAGGTGCAGTGCCTCATGCTTGCAACCCCAGTACTTTGGGAGACAGAGGCAGGAGGATCACTGAGTCCAGGAATTTGAGACCAGCCTGGACAACACAGCAAGACCTTGTCTCTACACAAAATCAGAAAATTAGCTGGGTGTGGTGGCACATACCTATAGTCCCAGCTACCTGAAGATGGAAGGATCACCTGAGCCGAGGAGGTTGAGACTGAAGTGAGTCGTGATCATGCCACTGCACTCCAACCTGGGTGACAGAGTGAGAACTCGACTGAAACAAAAATATCAAGCCAGGCGTGGTGGCTCATGCCTTAACCCTAGCACTTTGGGAAGCTGAGGTGAGAGAATTGCTGAGCCCAGGAGTTCAAGACCAGCCTAGGCAACATAGCAAGACCTCTTTCTTGTCCAGAAAATTAGCTGGGCACAATGGCACATGCCTGTAGTCCCAGCTACTAGGAGGCTGAGATAGAAGGATTGCCTGAGCCCAGGAGATCAAGACTGCAGTGAGCTGGGATCACTCAACTGCACTCTAGTCTGGGCAAAAAGTGAAACCCAAACTCAAATAAAAAGAAAAAGGACATAGTTACTTTAAAAATTCAGAAAATTAAACTAAGGATCTTGAAGTTAACTGAGATTCAACCCTAAGATTTGGGAGGTGAAAACACTTGTGAGTTTCAGTGTAGTATACATCTGTCTGTAGACACTGGTGCCTGCTCTCATGGGACATTGGGCACGAACAGAAGCACCTGAGAGAATCCTGTTTCCCACAATAGAGTGCAGCTGAAAACAGGACCACAGGAATGACATCAGATTGTCAATGCAATAGTTGAGTTCACTATGAAAGAGTACCCCTTCTAGGTTAGATTCATCTTTTTTTTTTTTTGAGCTGGAGTCTCACTCTGTCACCCAGACTGGAGTCAGTGGCCACTCCCGGCCACTGCAGCCTCGACCTGCTAGGCTCCGGTGATCCTTCTGCCTCAGCTTTCCAAGTAGCTGGAACTATAGGCGCGCGCTACCATGCCCGGCTAATTTTTGATTTATTGTAGAGATGAGGTCTCGCCAAATTGCCCAGGCGGGCCACGAACCTGCGGGCTCAGGCAATCCACTCACCTCAGCCTCCCAAAGGCGCAGGATTACAGGCTGAGCCACCAAGCCCGGCTAGATTCATCTTAATATATCCATCAGAGGGAAATTATGCAACCCCTAAAAAACAACAACAACAAGGTACTTCTGTTTATCCTGGTATGGAAGGTTTTCCCAGATATATTTTTCAGCAATAATAATAATAATAACAAGGTACAAAATAGTATATTTAGAATGCTGGTTTTTTGTGGGTTTTTTTTTGAGTTGGAGTCTCACTCTGTTGGCCAGGCTGGAGTGCAGTGGCACACTCACGGCCACCGCAGCCTCAATTGGCTGGGCTCAGGTGATCCTTCGTCTCAGCCTTCCAAGTAGCTGGAACCACAGGCATGCACTACCATGCCTAGCTGATTTTTTTCATTTATTGTAGAGATGAGGTCCTGCCATGTTGCTCAGGTTGGTTTTGAACCTCTGAGCTCAGGCAATCCTCTTGCCTCTACCTCCCAAAGTGCTGGGATTACGGGAGTGAGCCACCGCACCCGGCTAGAGTGTTGTTTTTTTAAAAAGGAATATATATATATATGGTATAAACCAAAAAGTGATTAAGACTGATCTCAGTCAATTTAGAGGTTTATTTTGTCAAGGTTGAGAAGGTACCCAGGGAAGAAGAAGCACAAATTACAGTAGAATCTGTGGCCTGTACTTTTTTCCCAAAGGTTTTTTTTGGAGGAGGGGGTGTGAGTCGGAACCTCACCCTGATGCCCAGGATGGAGTGCAATGGAATGATCACAGCTCACAGAAACCTCCAGGTAGCTGGGAGCTTTCAGCATCCCAAGTAGCCTCAGCTTCCTGAGTAGCTGGTACTACAGGCAAGTGTACATGCTGGCTAATTTTCTGATTTTATGAAGACGAGGTTACGCTAATGTGGTCCTCTCACCTCGCCCCAAAGGGGGTTTTGAAAACTGCAATTATTAAAGGGGAAAGAGCTGACAGGAAGGGGAAGAGAAAAGGAAAAAAAGAGGGAGGGTAGGCAGTGAGGCAAGTGCTTTCATTCTTGTGGGGCTTTGATTAGCACTCACTGAATAAAACCCACATTTTATAAGTGAAAAGAGAGAAGTAAGGGGATCAATTATGCATGTATCTAGAGCTCACAAAATCTACATTTAACATAAGACAAAGTAAGCTTGTGAAATTACAGCTATCTGTTTGGGAACAAAAGGAAGGCAGTTATTTTGCATGACTCAGTTCCCAAGCTTAACATTTTCTTTTGGCATAGTGAGTTTGGGGGGGTCCCCAGATTTTATTTTCATTTCACAATGAATATGCTTGCATATGCAAAGAATATGGAAGGATACACAAAAAATTAGTAACAGAGGTGGGCTCATGGGGAGGGGAGCCTAGTGGTTTGGGGATCCAGGTGGAAGGTTTTTATTGCATATTTTTTTGAATTTTATACCAAGTATTATTTATTTAATGAATAAATACATGCAAATACAGAAAAAAACCTTTAGTGAATCATTTTGCAAGGTTCATTTGTAATGCAAACAGCCACTCCCTAATTTGCTTTGGAAATGTTGACATTTGTGTACTGGATTTTCTTACAGCATGAAATACCAGCATCTGCAAACCACACCCTCAGTGCTTAAATCTGAGGTCACTGACGAAACCAGCCATACAAGTGTGACTTTCCAGAAAGGCCAAACACTGTCAGGGGAGACAGAGTGACAGCAGGGGCCTCGATGCACTCCAGGCGTCAGACAACTTTATAGGAGAGGGAATGTGGAGAGTTGGTGCAATCCCTTTCTTCATAAATCGGGAAACGAGGGTCTGAAGGGGAAGAGATTTGTCTAATGGAAATATTGTGCCATTTCGTGAAAAAAGTGAGAAAAATAAATCTCAATACCTTATTTACTTCATTTGCATAAAGAACTCCAGAAGGATACACAAAACATGAACACAAACAGGTAACTATATGGAGAGGGAAGGTGAGAAATGAAAAGGGTGGAAGACAAGAGACAGAGATGAATTGTTCACTTTGAATCTTTCATGATACTTTATTTATTTTTAATTAATTATTATTATTTTTTAGTTGAAATCTCACTCTGTCGCCCAGGCTGGAGTGCGGGGGTACGCTCACAGCCACCGCAGACTAGACTTGCTGGGCTCAGAGGATCCTTCTGCCTCAGCCTTCCAAGTAGCTGGAACCACAGGTGCGTACCACTATGCTGGGCTAATTTTTTGATTTATTGTAGAGATGAGGTCTCGCCAAGCAGTCCAGGTTGGTCTTGAACCTCTGGACTCAGACAATCCTCTTACCACTACCTCCCAAAGTGCTGGGATTATAGGCATGAGCCTCTGGGCCCAGTTTTTAATTTATTTTCAAAAATAGAAACAAGGTCTTGCTCTGTTGCCCAGGCTGGTCTTGAACCCCTGGCCTCAAGCAATTATCCTGCTTCCACCTCCCAAAGTGCTGAGATTACAGGTGTGTGCCACTGTGTCCATCTAATTGTTTTGTTTTGAGAAAGCAGGATTTATTGAGAAGACAGAAAAGATCCCACAGTTGGAGGGGGCCCGAAAGGGGTTGCTCTGATTTTTTTTTTTTTTTTTTTAAATCGATTCAAACTGGGCTCAGTGGCTCAGCCTGTAATCCCGCACCTTTGGGAGGCTGAGGTGAGTGGATTACCTGAGCCAGCGGGTTCGAGACCTGCCTGGGCAACTTGGTGAGAACTCATCTCTACAATAAATAAAAAACTAGCCGGGCGTGGTAGTGCGTGCCTGTAGTTCCAGCTACTTGGAAGGCTGAGGCGGAAGTATCGCCAGAGCCCAGCAGCTCGAGGCTGCGGTGGCTGGGAGCAGCCACTTCACTCCAGTCTGGGTGACAGAGTGAGACTCCAACTAAAAAAAAAAAATTCAAACACTTTAAAAAGAGAGATGGGGCTGGACTCATTGGCTCAGCCTGTAATCCCAGAGACCAGCCTGGGCAACTTGGCAAGACCTCGTCTCTACAATAAATCAACAAAAATTAGCCAGATGTGATGGCGCATGCCTGTGGTTACAGGTACTTGGAAGACTGAGGCAGAAGGATCACCTGAGCCCAGCAGGACAAGACTGCGGTGGCCGTGAACGTGTCACTGCACTCCAGTCTGGGTGACAGAGTGAGAGTCTGACTCAAAAAAAAATAAAAATAAAAATAGAAAATTAGCTGGGCATGGTAGCCCTCATCTGGAAGACTGAGGCGGAAGGATCGCTGGAGCCCAGCAGGTTGACACTGGGGTGGCAATGAGTGTGCCACTACACTCCAGCCCAGGCAATGGGGTGAGACTCCAACTCAAAAAAAAAATAAAATAAAAGAGAAATGGGCATTACATTTCTATGAACTACAATTCAGTTTTCAAGGAAGATGGTGTGAGGCTGTGGGTTCAGAGATAATTTAAGAATCCAATCTTGAAATCATGGGTCAGCAGGGCTTGGTGGCTCAGCCTGTAATCCCAGTACTTTAGGTGGCAGAGGTGAGTGGATTGCCTAAGCCCGCGAGTTCGAGACCAACCTGGGCAACTTGGTGAGACCTCGTCTCTACAATACATCAAAAACTAGCTGGGTGTGATAGCGTGGGCTTGTAGTTCCAGCTATTTGGAAGGCTGAGGCAGAAGGATCGCCAGAGCCCAGCAGGTCGAGTTTGCAGTGGCCAGGAGTATGCCACGGCACTCCAATCTGGGTGACAGAGTGAGACTAAAAAAAAAATAAAAATAAAAAAAAGAAAGAAAGAAATCACAGATCAAAGTCTACTGCTTCAAATGCCAATGACTACCTGGATTTTTTTTGTCATATTGAAGTTGCATCATATTGAGATTTGTTTGAGACAACGTGGGACACCAGTGGGGCTTTGATCTTATTCTTGATTACAGGCAGCTATGTAAATCATGTGGCAACAACAGTCCATTTCTAGTCTGTGGATTCAGTCCTTTGGGGAGGTCCCACAGCGCAGGGGAAAAACCAGTGGACAGGCAGGCAGGAAACCTGACTCTAACCAAGGTTTGCAATGTAATTGATGTGATGACTTGGCCTCATTTAATTCCTCTCCTTAAGCCAGGTTTTTCATCTATAAAATGAAAGGATAAGATAAAGTGACCTCTAGCCTCTCTCCTAGCGCTGGTATTACTGAATTCTGAAAGTTATTAGCAATTTAGGATGAAAGGGGAATTTATGAAATCACTCTCCAAATCCAGGAGATGGCAACAGGCTGTTGGGCTCCTCTTGCTCGTTTGACTTGTAGCTACACAGGAACTAGTCGGTGATCTTGGCCCCTGCTTCTTTTTTTTTTTTTTGAGTTGGAGTCTCACGCTGTCACCCGGACTGGAGTGCAGTGGCCACTCCCAGCCACCGCAGCCTCGACCTGCTGGCTCCGGCGATCCTTCTGCCTCAGCCTTCCAAGTAGCCGGAATTACAGGCATGCGCTACCACGCCTGGCTGATTTTTTGATTTATTGTAGAGATGAGGTCTTGCCAAGTTGCCCAGGCGGGTCTCGAACCCGCGGGCTCAGGCAATTCACTCACCTCAGCCTCTCAAAGGCGCGGGATTACAGGCTGAGCCACCGAGCCCGGCTGGCCCCCTGCTTCTAAGTTCACACCCTGATGGTGACAATCTAGACCGTGGTCCTCAGAGCACGAGTTTAGGAAGATGTGAACAAGTGCTCCAGAAGACATCTCAGACGAACTTGGGGGGGCCTATATGATGAAAACCAAATTCTTCATGTCCTCACTTACAGGTGGGAGCTAGATACTGGGTACACACAGACGTAAAGATGAGAACAACAGATACTAGGGGCTCCTACAGGGCAGAATAGGGCGCTCAAGGGTTGAAAAAATACCTGTTGGCTATCATGTTCACCATTTGGGTGACAGGATCAGCAGGAGCCCAAACCTCACCCTCACACCCACGTAACAAACTTGCTCATGGACCCCTTGAATTTGAAATGAATAAATAAATGCCTTACACACAGAAATAAATAAATGCTTTTGATGGAGAGTCACAATGCTATCAAAGGTCCTGAGAAGTCCTGCAATATATAAACACGTAATTTTTACTTAACTCAGAATTTCCCAAACTTATGGGTATGGAACACTGTGGGAGGGTGTGTGTGTGTGTGTGTGTGTGTGTGTGTGTGTGTGTGTGTGTGTCCTATTACCTCTATTTGAAACAAATGGAATCCAAATGCTTCCATTTTTAGGGAAGTTATGAGATCAGTTGACAGGACAGTTCTGGAGACTCTGAAAATATGGGAAGCTTAAGCACGTTCCCGAGGGACTCTGAGTCTTGTGATTCACACAGCTCTCCAGTCTGCTAGCTGAAAGAAAACCCTTCAACAGGGGGAGCCTCAGAAATACCCTTATCTTACAGGGAGGTTCCCATCTGAGGACAATGAGGTCAGTGGACAGCTTATCCCTTTCACTTCTGGCTTTCAGATTTATTTTTGCTTTTGGGAATTTGTTTTAGTCACTTTTTTTTTTCTCTTTTAATTGTTATTTTGAAATTGTGGGGTACAATTCAGGGTTAGGTATACAAACATTCATTGTGCAGGTACCCTTATTGATGACGTGTGCCCCTCTCTTCCTCAGGTGGATATCAACTACTGTCAGTCCCCGCTACCCATCCCCCATCCCTCTCCCTGTTTTTGTCACTTTTTAAACTCAGAAATTAGAGTTTTCTCTCTTTCCATCCTCCATAAGGCCTTTGGCTACATTTGCTTATATAATTCCCTTATTTCTACTGTCTTCCCCCCCACAGTGGGGAGGTGGGGAAAGTTGACGTGTCATTTGGGCACAGGATCTGCTACACTTCACATCCTTTGTTAGTGTTTGAGATTTTTCCCCCTCAGTTCCCAGAGAAACATTGACTCATCACAGCACACACACACATACACACACATACTCATTTGGAAAAAATTAATTTGAAATCTGTATCTCTTAAGACTTCTCAATTATTTTGGCCTCATCCTCGAACATTCAGTCTAAAGAAAATAAAAACTCTCTAAGCAGGCACAGACATGATCAAAGCTACCACTGTGCTATGTGTTGGCATATATGCAAGTCTGAAACCAAGAAACAATATGAAAAGCAATTTTTGTGTTTACTGCTTCTTTACTTTGATAGGTTTTTCTGGTTTGTAGTCTAACCATCAGGATAAAAATGACCAGCCAGACAGTTGTAGAAGGCCCAGCTAGTTACACTAGTGCTTTCCTGAAGGGTGGGAGCTGCAAATCAATTCTCTTTCTCTTGGCCAGGCTTGGTTATTGGTAGCTACCACAGAGTACATGCAACCTGGGCTCGGTGGGCAGTCTTCTTCCTGCTCTCCTAGGACAGTGGGAAACAAATGAAGATGAGATGGCAGCTGGATGGAGATGGAAGCAATGGCTGTTGACTCTCTTATCCATCCTGTGTTTGTGTCTGCGTGTTTTAAACACCTTGTCTACCCTAGCACAGTTCCTAAATGGGTTGTCTTAATTTACCAGGAAAATATTTGCTGAAAGCTGTGGTTGATATATTAAGGGAGGGCCATGAAATTAAGTAGGAGAGGATACTAAAGAGAAAAAACCAAAACAAAACATGGTGGGGGAGGGATTAATTCAGAGTTTGGAGGGTGTAATGGTAGGCCATGGTGCCCAGTTGTTTGTCCAAACACCAGTCCAGATGTTGCTATGAAGGTAGATTTTACATGTGATTAACATTTACAACAGCTCCACTTTAAGCAGATCACCTTCCATAATATGGGTGAGCAAACAGTTGAAGGCCTTCAGGGCAAAGGCTGAGGAAGAAGCAATTCTGTCTCAAGATGGCAGCATAGAAATCTTGAGCTTCCAGCCTGCTGGCCTACCTGTAGATTTCAGACTTAAGACTACAATAGCCAATCTTGTCTGCCCTACAAATTTCAGACTTTCCATTCCCCAAAACTGCATGAGCCAATTCCTTAAAATAAATCTCTATCTCTATGTAATCTGTATATAGTCTATTGGTTTTGTTTCTGTCTAGAACCTTGCCTAATACAGAGGGCTCCAAGGAGGATAACCCTAGAGAAAAAAATGGAGCTGAGACTAATTGTGGGTTTGACCATAATCTGAGAAAAGTTTTCAGTTTTGGCAGAAGCTTGCAGGTAAGTCAGTGACAGATATTTATTTATTTGCTCATTTGTATATATATTGAGTCGAGTTGCAGGCAGAAGCTTGCAGATAAGTTAGAGTTTCACTCTTTCGCTGGAGTGCAGTGGCACGATCATAGCTACCACAGCCTCCACCTGCTAGGCTCAGGCAATCCTTCTGCCTCAGCCTTCCAAGTAGCTGGAACTACAGGCACACACCACCACGCCTGGCTAATTTTTTGATTCATTGTAGAGATGAGGTCTCCCCAGTTTGCCCAGGCTGGTCTTGAACCTCTGGGCTCAGGCAATCCTTGGCCTCCCAAAGTGCTGGGATTACAAGTGTGAGCTACCATGCTGGGCCATTAACAGGTATTTTATATGCAAGAGAAAAGAAAATGAAGCAATTGTTAACCCCAAGGAAAACAAAAAGTGGTACAAGAAAACAGCTTGTCTCAATTGTGAACACTGAATATTAATTTAAGAAGTATTGTAGTGGCGAAAGAAGTTGTGGTAAGAGTTAAATCTTCATCTTCATTGAGGAAATGTAAAAGATCTAAAACTAAAAGTTTAAGAAAGAGCAATGCCAGTTAGAAACAGGGAGGTAAATAGCAGAAGAAAGAACTAGAAGCACTGAGAACAGCTGCTTCTGCTGAGTGAATCCGGTGGGAGTGGGTGGGGCAGGAAACTGCTATTTATCATTATAAAGCTCGTGGATCATTCAATCTTTTTCAAGTCTGTACATGTATCACTTTGATAAAAATAAAAACTAAATCAAAAGGTTATGTGAGCCCAATCTGGAAAATTTGAATAGGTTAGAGAGGAAAATAATAGAGAAAGCTACTGTGTGCATTTGAGAGGAATAGGATTATTATTATTATTTTTTTTGAGTTGGAGTCTCACTCGGTCGCCCAGACTGGAGTGCA
>NW_007250415.1:38303-39721 GCF_000164805.1 Carlito syrichta
CCTGCCACCGCAGCCTCGCCTGCTGGGCTCCGGCGATCCTTCCGCCTCAGCCTTATGAGTAGCCGGAATTACAGGCATGCGCTACCCCGCCCAGCTTTTTTTTTTTTTTTTTGATTTATTGTAGAAATGAGGTCTCGCTGCCCAGGCGGGTCTCGAACCCACGGGCTCAGGCAATCCACTCACCTCAGCCTCCCAAAAGCGCGGGATTACAGGCTGAGCCACCGAGCCCGGCGAGGAATAGGATTATTAAACAAAAATTTTTTTTTTTGAGTTGGGACTCACCCTGGCTGGAGTGCTGTGGCATGATCACAGCTCACTGCAACCTCAATCTCCTGGGCAAGTAATCCTCCCACATCATACTCCTGAGTAGCTGGGACTACATCACGTGCCACCATGCCCAACTAATTGTTTGATTTTTTTTTTTGGAGAGATTAGATCTCACTACATTGCCCAGGCTGATCTTGAACTCCTGGGCTCAAGTGATCCACTCGCTTCAGTTTCCCAAAGTACTGGGATAACAGGTGTGAACCACTGCACCCCTAGATGAACTTGTAAGAGTAAATCTTCTAATTAATTAAATCAGAACTTGAGGATTTAAAATTTCACAATTTAGATATAAATAAACAAATAACAACATAACACTGCATGTATTACACAATACATATAATACAATAGTATATATAACACTGTATGTATATTGTATTACATACAATATAATCATATACAGTATGATTCCATATGTGTTTATATGTGTATTAGAAAGTAGTCCAGAGGGCTACCAACCAAAATGTTACTTGGAACTAGGGTGAGACCAGCATGGCTTCTAGAATGTTTGATGTACAGATGACCTTATTCTCAGGGGGGCAGGGGGTGGCACCTGACGGTGAGTGTGTTCTTACATGTTGTGTCCTAGGTGCCTCACATGTCTCACCCTCGTCTTGGCTGTGGTAGGGTCCCGAGGCTGCTGGATCACAGATTCTTTCTTTCCTCTTATTTTTCACTTGGTTATATGTTCAAGTTCCTTGCTACTCCAAGTGTGGTACCTGGACCAGCAATGTTAGCATCACCTGGGAGCTTATTGAAAAACAGTATCTTGAAGATAAAGACGCAAATGAAAACAAAAACAAAAAGTAAATCAAAAACCAGAAATAGCCAGGCTCCTTGGCTCAGCCTGTAATCCCGCACCTTGGGAGGCTGAGGTGAGTGGATTGCCTGAGCCCGCGGGTTCGAGACCCGCCTGGGCAACTTGGCGAGACCTCATCTCTACAATAAATCAAAAAATTAGCCAGGGATGGTAGCGCGTGCCTGTAGTTCCAGCAACTTGGAAGGCTGAGGCGGAAGGATCACCGGAGCCAGCAGGTCGAGGCTGCGGTGGCCGGGAGTGGCCGCTGCACTCCAGTCTGGGCGACAGAGTGAGA
>NW_007250415.1:39859-44636 GCF_000164805.1 Carlito syrichta
CACACACACACACACACACACACACACACACACACACACACACACACACACGAGTGCATGCCAAACTGGTTAAATCCAGCTGGGTCTGTAATCAAGTTAACTGATTTGCTTTAGTTAATTGTATTGTGCCAACGTCAATTTCCTGGTTTTGAGAATGTTACATCTTACGTAAGACGTCCAAGAAAGCTGGGTGGGTGAGGGGTATAAGAGACCTCTGTACTAATTTTGAAACTTCTTGTGAGTCTATAATTATTTCAAAGTAAAAAGTAAAACAACGCAAGGTACCCTGCCCCCAGCCCAGCCTACTTCGGGACCGCCCCATCCACCACTTATCTGACCTCACCCGGGCCTTGTCTGCGGCAGCCGGGGAAGACGGGGTGGGAGGAGGAGGAGGTGTGGGGCGGGGCTGAGGGAGGAGCAGGGCGGGGTCACGCACGCGCAGTGCCGGGAAGTCGCGCGTGCGCAGTCTGGGCCCCGGACCGCCCGGCCAAGCCCCTCTCTGCGGCGAGGTCCGTCCTGCCTTGGCTCCTCCGTGCTGCCGTCTTTTCCGGCAGTTGGGGCGCTTCCTGTTGTCCTCACCCGCAACTCTTCCTCGGCCCCTATCACAGAGCCTCTCACGCGTCTCCTCCCTTCCCCTGGCTCCCCGGCTGCTGGCGCTGGGGCTTCGCCTGTCTGCACGTCGCGAGCGCCGGCCGGCGGGGCGTCTGAGGCTGCCCGCCGCCCCCAGCCCTGCCTGCCCCGGGGTCTGGTGAGTGTCCTGCCGGCGCTGCCGTCTTCGCGCTGTCCCAGGCGTTTTCCTTCCTCGCCTCCTCGTGCAGCGACTCCTGGGGCTCCCTCCCTCCTGCCGGCGCTCTCTTTCTAGCCCTGTTCTCTCCGCTCCTTGGCCCTTCTCCGCAGCCTCCCGTCGGCCGCCCTCCTCCGAGTCTCCGGAGGCCCCTCGTTGGCGCTTTCCGCACTTCCCAGCCCCGGGCTCTCCACCCTGCCGATTTCTCTTTCTTTTTGTGCGATGGGGCGGGGAGCCCGGTTCTGCGTTGCTGTCCGCGCTGCCAGCTTTGTCTGCTCGCTGCTACCCGCCAGTCCTCTCGGGGATCTCGGTCATCGCCTGTGTTCACCTCCTTTTCTCTTTATCTGGAGTCTGAGAACCCCAGAGCTGTTGTCTGAGGCAGAAGTGTGGAAAGCCCACCGTGGGGTGTGGTTATCTTTGAGTCTGCTTCTCTCCCCATGGTTAGTCTGAGGATACTGGGCTTGAGATAAAAAGCACGGGAGAAGGCCGTGTAGACTCTTAAGGAGAAGAGAGTGGAAGAGAAACAGCCCGAGGAAAGGCAGAAGTCTGTGCTAGAAAGTGTGCAGAACGCCTAGCAGAGAGAGCAGCTTTCCCAGTTCACTCTGAAATGACTAAAGGTTGCAAAGAGAATTTTGTTCCTTTTGAAACGCGCCGAGGCAGGTTCGAGTGAAGTAGACCCTCTGCTTCCCGTCCCTTTCAGCTCACCCTGGCTCTGAATTAGCCAGCAGGCGCATACGGTTTCCCTAAACAAAAAGCCACCTCAGACACCACAATCACAGGCTTCTCCTCCCCCCCATACATTAGATATTGGCTTCCTCGTAAGGGGACGAAAATTCCATCCTCCAACTCTATAGAAAGCCATTTCCTGTCCCAGCCCTATCGCCCATCACACATACTTACTCTCAACTCCTAGGAGTGGACATGAGTATTTTTACAGATGCTTGCTGAGTGCAGGGCACTGTGTGTGAGATGAGGGAAGAATATTAAAACGAATAGAAGACATGGTGCTTGCTTGCCAGTAGCTTACAATTCACTAGGAGAGATGAGGTATGTGACTTAAGGAATAGTTGAGTTGTCCAAATGAAATATAATGGATTGTCAGTCACAAAGAAATACTTGCAGATATTCATAATTGGAGGGGAAAAAAAAGAAAGAATCCGTATTGGTGAGAGAAGGGTTATCTATAGTGATTGTAGAGTCTGTTGTAAATTCATTTAGCCAACCAGGTTTAATCACCTAAATTGAATAAAACAACAGTTTTCATTTTACTTCCTTTTGAGTTTGCAGTACCTACCCCTGACTTTTATGAGGATGACATTCTTTTGTTAATTTTTGAAAACTTAAGAATTTCTCACCTAGTATTCCCTAGCTTTGCAGAATTGAAGGAGATTGAAACAAATAGGGAAAGGGCCTCCAATGGCTTGTAGGTGAGGGCAAGAGGCTCAAATCATCAGAAGCATGAGGGAAAGCCCTGTCTTTTGAAAAGTTGACTGACTTGGTAAACCTATGAATTACTGTAGGGCAATATTACCTGTGTCTTTTGATTAAAAGTTATTAGAATTAGGCTAAACCTTTTATAAGTGGAGGAAGGGGAGGAGGAGGAGTGCAATCTTTATCATGTTAGAAAGTGTATGTGAAAATTGAAAACCACTCTGCTAAATATTTTTTAGGCCTAATATAGAAGCATCTTTCAGTTCATTTAACCTCCTTTTTATCTTTTTTGAAGTTTAGGAAATAATGCCAGCGACTTAAAGGATTCAGATATTTTTTTTGCCCTTTTTTTTATATACCCACTAGTGTCAATGTAGTTTTTGTTCTTTAGCTTTGTTGACAACTAAATATTACTGCTCAACTTACACTTATTAACCACCTATTATGTGGAAGGCATTATTTGTCTTAGGGTTAAATATTCTCCAATTGTTGTACTTTTATGTTGAAGTAATTTAGTTAAAATACAACTACATATATGTAAAGGGAGAAATACAAAGCTGTCACTTGCTTTTGACTTGTTTTTAGATCTGGCAGTAAATTTTCTTCACCAAACAGTCTTAGAGTGCATGTGGTTTTCATTGTGGGTGGAGGGAGTACAGGCTGACAAATGAGGAACCACACCCAAGCTTCATAAACCAGAGATTTAAAAAAAAATTCTACTGATACTCTAAAAAACATTTTAGTTTGCTTTGGTATTGATAGAAGCTTCCTTATAAAAAAAATAACATATTTTTATAGTATGATAGCTCTATCTAAGTACAATGTCTTAAATTTTTTATTACTGATCATTTTGGCACATACTGAATCAAAATGTTTGACTCTAAAGCAAAGCCTTGATTTTGAATGTCTGTTCTGAAGGGATTATTCTTTATTTAATTTTTGCCTGAATATCTTTAAATAATTACTTAATGTTAAGACTTTTTTCTTTTTAGGTTGGAAAATATTCTTTATTTAGAAAGTAAATTAGAGAGAGAGAGAGGAGATTCACACCCCCAAGTAGGGGAAGGGACCAAAACTTAGGAAATACGGCCTGGCCAGTGCTCAAACAGCCTTCTGTCCGGCCAGGCACTGTGGCTCGCACTATAATCCCAGCACTTTGGGAGACCAAGGTGAGAGGACTGCCTGAACCCAGGGGTTTGAGACAAGCCTGGGCAACTTGGTGAGACCTCATCTCTGCAATAAATCAAGAAAAATTAGCCGGGCATGGTGGCTCATGTCTATAGTTCCAGCTACTTGGAAGGCTGAGGCAGAAGGATCGCCTGAGCCCAGCAGTTTGAGGCTGCAGTGGCTGTGAGCATGCCACTGCCCTCCAGCCTGGGCACAGGGTGAGACTCAGACTCAAAAATAAAAAATAAAAATAAAGTGCCTTGTGTCCATACCAGAGTTTAACAAAGCAATGGCCCAAAAAACTGGTAAGTATTAAGGGGGAAAACCTTAAGAAAACTTTTAAAAAGTATACTCTCTTTGGAAGTGGTCATTGGTCCCTCCTGATTTGTACTGAACTTTATATTGGGATAAAAAGACAGAAGCATATCATGTCGGAGGCAGGATGATAAGTATAAGACATTGAGCACTATTGCCAATGCTGGAGCAAGCCAGTGTTGGTGAACAGTTTGGCCAAATGTGATAATATAGGTTAGCCACAATATCTGGGGGAAAATGAGATTTCAAATTTAGGAAAAGGCTGGACATGGTAGCTCATGTGTATAATTCCAGCACTTTGGGAGGCTGAGGTGAGAGAATTGCCTGAGCCCACGGATTCGAGACCAGCCTGGGCAACTTGGCAAGACCTTATCTTTACAATAAATTAAAAAATTAGCCGGGCATGGTGGTGCACACCTGTAGTTCCAGCTAGTTGGAAGACTGAGGTGGAAGAATCACTCAGCAGCTCGAGGCTGTGGTGACCATGAGCGTGCCACTGTATTCCAGTCTGGAGGACAGTGAGGTTCCAACTCAAAAAACAAAAAAATAAATTTAGGAAAAAAAATCATTCCGTAAACTGTCTAAATTCGTTGGTATTGTTTTTTTTCTTATGTAAAATGAGGAAGTTAGTAGTGCGTTCTTGTAGTTCTGGCTACTTGGAAGACTGAGGCAGAGGATCACTGGAGCCTAACAGTTTGAGGTTGCGGTGGCCAGGAGTGTGCCACTGTACTCCAGTCTGGGCGACAGAGTGAGACTCTAACTCAAAAAAAAAAGAAATTGTAAACTTAGAAGTTACTGGTAACAGTAAATGCTCATTGAAAGTACGGAAGAAGCCGGGCTCGGTGGCTCAGCCTGTAATCCCGTGCCTTTGGGAGGCTGAGATGAATGGATTGCTTGAGCCCGTGGGTTCGAGACCCTCCTGGGCAGCAAGACCTCATCTCTACAATAAATCAGAATATCAGCTGGGCGTGGTAGTGCTCACCTGTAGTTCCAGCTACTAGGAAGGCTGAGGCGGAAGCGTCGCTGGAGCCCAGCAGGTCGAGGCTGTGGTGGCCAGGAGCGGCCACTGCACTCCAATCT
>NW_007250415.1:44723-45059 GCF_000164805.1 Carlito syrichta
CAACTCAAAAAAAAAAAAAAAAAGAAGTACAGAAGAACATGGAGAAGCACAAGCCAGAATAAAATTATCTATTCTTACTGCCTAGAGTTAAGTCACTAATAACATTTTGTTGTTATAGGTTAGTTTTGGCTATGTTGCCCAGGCTGTTCTGGAACTCCTAGACTCAAGCAGTCCTTTCCCGTCAGCCACACAAAGTGCTGAGATTATAGGCATGAGCCACTACACCCTGCCTGATGATATATTTCTATAGTTTTGTACACACATAGCAAATGCATAAACAAGATTGAGATAATCATATACTTTCTGCTTTTTTTTTTTTTTTTTTTTTTTGGTTGG
>NW_007250415.1:45079-64237 GCF_000164805.1 Carlito syrichta
CCACTGCAGCCTCGACCTGCTGGGCTCTGGCGATTCTTCCGCCTCAGCCTTCCAAGTAGCTGGAACTACAGGTGCGCGCTACGATGCCCGGCTAAGTTTTTTGATTTATTGTAGAGATGAGGTCTGGCCAAGTTGCCCAGGTGGGTCTCGAACCCTCAGGCTCAGGCAATCCATTTACCTCAGCCTCCCAAAGTGCGGGACCACAGGCTGAGCCACTGAGCCCAGCTTACTTTCTGCTTTTTAATCTGTTCTTTTCACTTGGATTAGAGACATTAAATATTTGAACGTATTTTAATTGTGCTTTATTTTATAGTAGGGCTATTTTTATTTAATCAGTTCTATATTGTTGTATATTCAAGTTATTTCTAATTTTCCTTTGTATTTGCAATACCCCCTTGTGTATGAGTTTTTATGAGCCTTTGATTTCTTCAAGATAGACTTTTGGATGGCAAAGAATTGTATTGTATGTATACTGTTTATTTTATTTTATTTTTTTTGAGTTGGAGTCTCACTCTGTCACCCAGACTGGAGACAGTGGCCGCTCCCGGCCACAGCAGCCTCGACCTGCTGGGCTCTGGTGATCCTTCCGCCTCAGCCTTCCGAGTAGCCGAAATTACAGGTGCGTGCTACCACGCCTGGCTGATTTTTTGATTTATTGTAGAGATGAGGTCTTGCTGCCCAGGTGGGTCTTGAACCCGCGGGCTCAGGCAATCCACTCACCTCAGCCTCCCAAAGGCGTGGGATTACAGGCTGAGCCACTGAGCCCGGCTCTTTTTTTTTTTTTTTGTTGAGTAGGAGTCTCTGTTGCCTAGGCTGGAGTGCAGTGGCACGCTCACGGCCACCGCACCCTCTACCTGCTAGGCTCAGGTGATCCTTCCACCTCAGCCTTCCAAGTAGCTGAAACCACAGGCATGTGCCACCACACCCAGTTAATTTTTTGATCTATTGTAGACGCGCGGTTGCGCAGGCTGGTCTCAACCTCATAGGCTCAGGCAGTTCTCTCACCTCGGCCTCCCAAAGTGCTGAGATTGTAGGCGTGAGCCACTGTGCCTGGCCTTACTTTGTATTCTTAACCTACCCTTGTGATATTGTGATCTTGTTTTCTTCCTCTTTAAAATATAGTGCCATGTTTTAAAGATACATTCATGTGGCTTATAGGTATAGGTAGAGTTGCTTCTGACTGTTGTATGGTGTCTTCTATGCATCCACAGACTTTTATTTGTTTATTTTCTTACTGAATTGCCTCCAACTTCCCCATAGCACAAATGATGGCATAATGAACATCCTCTCTTTAATTCATATCCTGTATGTCCCCTTAAGAATCTGTATTACAGTTTCTTTAGCCTTTGTACCTAAGTTGAGATTTCAGGGTCACAGGACATTAATATCTACTTATTTTCACCAAGTATTCTGTTTGTCTGGCTTTTGTTACATATTATCTATTCATCCTCTAGAAAAATTGTACCAATCTATATTCATACCAGTAAGGTAGGAGACGGCATAGCAGGTAGATTCTAACTCCAAAATTAATACCTCTTCTTTTCTTTGTTTCTAGCAGCCATGGCAATGACAGGCTCAACACCTTGCTCGTCCATGAGTAATCACACAAAGGAAAGGGTGACAATGACCAAAGTAACACTGGAAAATTTTTATAGCAACCTTATTGCTCAGCATGAAGAACGAGAAATGAGGTAAAGAATTTTGTTTGAAAAATTTGTGTCATGGTTGTGACACTCATGTTTCATATCATTAAATATAATATAAGCATAAATACATTTATTATATAATATATAAATATAAATATTGTTGAAAGGAGGCAAGAATAGCAGAAGCCATGTTATAGCCTATTCCATTACAATGGAATGACGTATAATGGGCTTTCAGTCTCTGCCATTATCCACTTAAGTCTACTGGTCAATAATACAAAATTTTATTACAGTATAAAAAATAATTGGTACTTAGGAGACTGAGGTGGGAAGAGCTTATGAGCCTAGGAGTTTGGGGCCAGCCTGGGCAGCCTAGTGAGAGTTTATCTCTTGGCCTGATCCTTGAAACTAATTGTTAAGACAGTGTGGTATAATGGAAAGTCACACTTGGGTTTACAGTTCTCCCTGTGCCATTTAGTAGCTATATGAAGCTGGAACAAGTTCCTTAGCCTTTTTGTGTTATCAGTTCCCTCATCAGGAAAATGGAGATAATATTACTTGCTTTGTAGTATTAATGTGGGGGTTAGACATAACATGTAAGTACCCATTGTAAGTACATTGCACATAGTAACCACTTAGTTAATGGTGGTTGTAGTAACTTTTGATATTGCTGATCTGGTGTACACCATCCATGCAGTAACTCATAATTTAAAAAAATGTTCCCAACATTTTATTTTAAAAGCATTCAGAAGTACAGGAAACTGGAATTATTTGGTGTATATACATATGTACATCATCTAGGGTCTGTAATCATTTATTGTATTCATTTTATCACATTTCCATCTATCCAACCCTTTATCTATTTATTAATCCATCTTAATTTTTTGCTGTACTTCAAAGTATATTGCAGACATCAGTATACTTCTGACTATTTCTACTTTTTTAACATTAACTGGAGCTCAGGATTTATAAATATATATTTTGGGGGTTTAAAATTTACATACAATGAAATGTATAAGTTGAAGGGTACCATCTGATGAGTTTTGAAAAATGCATATACCTGCGTAACTGAACCCTTCTGAAACCATAGAACATTACTACCCTCCCAGAAAGTTCTTTCATGCCTTTTGTTCCTTCAACCTCAGGCAACCACCGTCTTGATTTTGTTTCTACCATAGATTAGTCTTGCCTATCCTACACAAGTAGGACATGTAAATGGAAATTATACAGTGTGAACTTATTTGAATAAGGCATCTTTTGTTCAGCATAATGTTTTTGAGGTTCATCTGCATTGCTATGTGTATCAATAGCTTGTTCTTTTTATTGCCGAGTACCATTCTATTTTCTGACTGTATTTCAGTTTATGCATTCTCTTGTTGATAAACATATGGGCTCTTTTCAGTTTTTGGCTATTTTGAATACACTTCTAGAACATTGTGTACAAATCTTTATTTTATTTTTTTCTGAGTCGGAGTCTCACTCTGTTGCCCAGGCTGGAGTGCAATGGCACATTTACAGCCATCACAGCCTTGACCTGCTGGGCTCAGGCAATCCTTCTGCTTCAGCCTTCCGAGTAGCTGGAACTGTAGGCATGTGCCATCGCGTCTGGCTAATTTTTTGATTTATTGTAGAGGTGAAGTCTTGCCAAGTTGCCCGGACTAGTCTTGAACCCCTGGGCTCTGGCAGTTCTCTCGCCTCCGCCTCCCAAAGTGTTGGGATTACAGGCATGAGTTACCATGCCTGACTGTGTACAAATCTTGTTGTAAACATTAGTTTTCATTTCTCAGGTAAATACCTAAGAGTGAAATTCTGGATTATAAGTATACATAGGTATATGTTTAGTTTTATAAGAAACTGCTAGATTTTTCCCAGTTTATTGCCAATAATATATGAGAGTTCTGGTTGCTTTACATTTTTGCTAACATTTGTGTTGTCAGTGTTGTAGCATTACTTGTTTATGTAGATGCTTAGTGATATCTCACTGAGATTTTGACTTGTATTTCACTGATGACTAGTGATGTTGAACATTGTAATGTGCTTTTTAGCCATTTGTATACTTCCTTTGTGAAGTGTTTTTTGTGTGTGTGTGTGTGTTTTGAGTTGGAGTCTCACTCTGTCGCCCAGACTGGAGTGCAGTGGCTACTCCCGGCCACCGCAGCCTTGAGCTGCTGGGCTCCGGCGATCCTTCTGCCTCAGCCTTCCAAGTAGCTAGAACTACAGGCACGCGCTACCACGCCCGGCTAATTTTTTGATTTTTATTGTAGAGATGAGGTCTCGCCAAGTTGCCCAGGCGGGTCTCAAACCCGCAGGCTCAGTCAACCCACTCCCCTCGGCCTCCCAAAGAGTGGAATTACAGGCTGAGCCACTGAGCCCGGCGTGAAGTGTTTATTTACATTTTTGAGAATTTAAAAAAATTGATTTGTCTTTATTACAGAGTTGGAGTTGTTTGTTGTCCTACATACCAGTTTTTTGGCATATATATGTTTTTTTTTTTTGAGTTGGAGTCTCACTCTGTCACTCAGACTGGAGTGCAGTGGCCGCTCCCGGCCACCGCAGCCTCGCCTGCTGGGCTCCGGCAATCATTCCGCCTCAGCCTTCTGAGTAGCTGGAATTACAGGCGCGCGCTACCACGACCGGCTAATTTTTTGATTTATTGTAGAGATGAGATCTCGCCAAGTTGCCCAGGCGGGTCTCGAACCCACGGGCTCAGGCGATCCCCTCACCTCAGCCTCCCAAAGGCGCGGGATTACAGGCTGAGCCACCGAGCCCGGCTTGGCATATATATGTTTTATAAATAATATCTTCCAGTCTTTGACATTACTGTTCATTTTCTTAATAGTGTCTTTAGACAAGCAGACATTTTATTTATTTATTTTATTTATTTATTTATTTTGAGTTGGAGTCTCACTCTGTCACCCATACTGGAGTGCAGTGGCCGCTCCTGGCCACCGCAGCCTCGCCTGCTGGGCTCTGGCGATCCTTCCGCCTCAGCCTTCCGCCTCAGCCTTCCGAATAGCCGGAATTACAGGCATGTGCTACCATGCCCGGGTGATTTTTTTATTTATTGTAGAGATGAGGTCTCGCTGCCCAGGCGGGTCTCGAACCTGCGGGCTCAGGCAATCCACTCACCTCAGTCTCCCAAAGGCGCGGGATTACAGGCTGAGCCACACGAGCCCGGCTACAAGCAGACATTTTAAACGTTGATTAAATGAAATTTGACATTTTTAATATGGGTTATATAAATGTAAATCTATTCTGTGACCTCTCTAAAAAGCCTTCCCTCAAATCATAAAGATTTTTTCCCTTTTTTTTTGAGTTTGAGTCTCACTCTGTCTCCCAGGCTGGAGTGCAGTGGCATTCTCACGGCCACCGCAGCCTCAACCTGGTGGGCTCAGGTAATCCTTAAGCCTCAACCTTCCAAGTAGCTGGCACACGTCACCATGCTTGGCTAATTTTTTGATATGTTGTAGAGATGAGGTCTTGCCATGTTGCTCAGGCTGGTCTCAAACCTCTGAGCTCAGGTAATCCTCTCACCTTGGCCTCCCAAAGTGCTGGGATTACAGGCTTGAGCCACCACACCCAGCTTTCTCCTATGTTTTATTCTGAAAGTTTTATAGATTTTATTTACTTATTTAAATTTTATTTATTTATTGTTTAGAGAGTCTCACTCTGTGCCCAGGCTGGAGTGCAGTGGTGCCATCATAGCTCACTACAGCCTCTAATCCTGAGCTCAAGGAATCCTCCTGCCTTAGCCTTCCAAGTAGCTAGGACTACAGGAGTGTGCCACCACACTCAGGTAATTTTTTTTTTTTTTTTTGGTTGCCTCTCATTCTGTGGCCCAGGCTGAAGTGCAGTGGCATGCTCACAGCCACTGCAACCTTGACCTGCTGGGTTTAGGTGATCCTTTCGCCTCAGGCTTCCAAGTAGCTGGAACTACAGGTGTGTGCTACCATAAGCTAATTTTTAAAATTTTGTGTACAGGGTCTTACTTTATTTCCCAGACTGGTCTTGAACTCCTGGCCTCAAGCACACCTCCCACCTTGGCTTCCCAAAGTGCTAGAATTACAGATGTGAGCTATCACGCCTGGCCAGTGGTATACATTTAATTTTTACATTTAGTTCTGTGATCCATCTTGATTTAATAAGTGTGAATGATATGAAGTCTGGGGGGGAAGGTTGAGGTTTATTTTTGTTTTTTTATGGATTCCAATTACTTTAGCACCGTTTGCTGAAAATATTTTTCTTTTCTATTAGATTATTTTGGTACTTTTCTCAAAAATCTCATGACCATGTAAGTGTGAATTTATTTCTGGGATTTCTCTGTTTCTATTTCTATATTCCGTTACATTGATTTATTTGTCCATCATTATGCCAGTGTCACACTGTTAGGATTTCTGAAGTCAGTTAGTATAAGTCTTCCAGCTTTGTTCTTCCTTCTTTCCTCCAGCTTCGTTCTTTTTTTGCCTTTTGTTTTTTGAGTTGGACTCTCACTCTGTCGCCCAGTCTGGAGTGCAGTGGCACGCTCATGACCATCGCAACCTTGACATTTTGGGCTCAGGTGAGCATTTTGCTTCAGCTTTCCAAGTAGCTGGAACCACAGGTATGTGCCATGACACCCGGCTAATTTTTTGATTTATTGTAGAGACGAGGTCTCACCAAGTTGCTCAGACTGATGTTGAAACCCCGGACTCAGACAATTCTCTTTCCTCTGCCTCTCAAAGTTCTGGGATTACAGGCATCAGCCACTGCACTCAGCTTCTCTTCTCTTCTTTTTTTTCCTTGCCTTATTGCTCTGGCTGGGACATCTGATAAAATAGAATAGAAGTGATGGGAATTAACATCTTGGTTTCATTCCTGTTTAAGAAGTAACATGCTTACTGTTTCAGTATTAGTTACGATATTAGCTATTGACTCCCAAAGATGTCCTCCATAGGTTGAGAAAGTTTTTTTACCTTCCTATTTGACTGATGGTTTTTATCATGAGTGGGTTCTGAATTTTTAAAAATGCATTTTATGTGTCTTTGAAATCATGTTGTTTTACTCCTTTATTCCTTTAATATAGTAATTATATATATATATAGTTTTTTTTTGCTCATGGATCTACACATCTGTTTTTGCTAAACAATATCTTTAGCCCTGTAAATGCAAGACCTCAAAAAATTTGGTTACTGACTCATAACTGTTCATCTCCATGGAAATCTTTAGTGAAAGGTGAAAGATTTATTTGTTCTGAAGAGAAACCAGAGCATGTAGTGATATATTAAAAGAATATATTACTGTAGCCTCCATCTCCTGGGATCATACAATCCTTCCTCAGCCTCCCGAGTAGTTGGGACTACAGGCATGCGCCAGCATGCCTGGCAAATTTTTAATTTTTTTCTGGAAATGAGGTCTTGCTATGGTACCCAGGCTGTGGACTCATTTTTTAATGTTATGTGAACCTTGCATACCTGAGGTAAAGCTCTCTTGGTCACAATTTGTATTATCTTCTTTATGTTTCTGGGTTTCATATGCCAATATTTTCATAAGGATTTTGCAACCCTGTTATTCATGCGGGTGTAAATCTTAATTTACATGGGATATATAATTTGACCTTAAATACACAGTTCTCTGTGCAGAAGAGCCAGATGTTTTATACTTGGTGATCTAGTCACAGGAGCAAATCAGTGTCTGCACAGTGCCCTTTGTTAGAATCATGGGCAGTTTAAACATAAATTTGCACAGTGTGTCTGTAGGCAGGTGAAATTTTTTTTTTTTTTTTTTTTTGAGTTGGAGTCTCACTCTGTCACCCAGACTGGAGTGCAATGACCGCTCCCGGCCACTGCAGCCTTGACCTGCTGGGCTCCGGCAATCCTTCCGCCTCAGCCTTCCAAGTAGCTGGAACTACAGGCGTGTGTGCTACCACACCCGGCTAATTTTCGATTTATTGTAGAGAGGAGGTCTTGTCAAGTTGCCCAGGTGGGTCTCGAACCCGCGGGCTTAGGCAATCTACTCACCTCTGCCTCCCAAAGTGCTGGGATTATAGGCTGAGCCACCGAGCCCAGCCCAGCAGGTGAAACTTGTTGGAGATAGTTATTTTCAAATAAAACCACTCTCTTGAAACCAGAGTTTCTGGTGTTGTAACTATAAAGAAGATGCTTAAGAGTTTTGATTTAGTAACTTGTTTTATTTGATAATAGTTAACTGGTTTTTATCCTCTTGGCTCTATGGCTCATCATTCTCCAGGAAAAGATCATGTGTGGTTTGTTTATATGATTAATAAATGTTACAGTGTGATGTCAGTTAAATCCAAAAGTGGGTAGAAAGCAGTGTTTTTCTTTTTTTGAGTTGGAGTCTCATTCTGTCGCTCAGGCTGGAGTGCAGTGGCATGCTCGTGGCCACCACAGACTCGACCTGCTGGGCTCAGGTGATCTTTCTGCCTCAGCCTTCCAAGTAGCTGGAAGTACAGGCACATGCCACCATACCCGGCGTATTTTTGATTTATTGTAGAGATGAGGTCTCTCCAAGTTGCCCAGGCTGGTCTCGAACCCACAGGCTCAGGCGATCCTCTCACCTTGGCTTCCCAAAGTTCTGGGATTATAGGCATGAGTCACTGTGCCTGGCCTCTTTTTTATTTTTTTTGAGTTGGCGTCTCTGTCACCCAGGATGGTGTGCAGTGGCGCAATCACAGCAGTGGCCGCTCCCGGCCACCGCAGCCTCGACCTGCTGGCCTCCGGTGATCCTTCCGTCTCAGCCTTACAAGTAGCTGGAACTACAGGCACGCCCTACCATGCCTGGCTGATTTTTTTAATATATATATTGTAGAGATGAGGTCTTGCCAAGTTGCCCAGGCGGGTCTCGAACCCACGGGCTCAGGCAATCCACTCACCTCAGCTTCCCAAGGCACAGGATTATAGGCTGAGCCACTGAGCCCGGCACCAGCTAACTTTTTGATTTTTTTTTTGTGTGTGGAGTCAGGATCTCACTATATTGCTCAGGCTGGTCTTGAACTCCTGGCTCAAGCAGTTCTCCTGCCTCGGCCTCCCAAAGTGCTGGGACTACAGGCATGAGCCACTGTGCCTGGCTTAGAAATTTTTTAAAAAAGTGATTGGCAAGAGTTATCTCAATAATAAGTAAACTAAAGTTAGACTGTCAGAAACAACTTTCCATGCTTTTTGATGTTATGGGGAATGGGGGGAGGAGATACGTTCTAGAACCTTGGTAAATAAAGTTTTAATAATATAATACAATTGATAATAGAGAGAGAGCGGTGTGAGCCATCACACTCAGCCAGGCATTTCTTTTTACAAAATAGTTTCTGTTGTTTCTTTTCTTCACAAAGACTATTTTGGTAAATTAATTAAAACCACAAAAAACAGATGTAATAACTAATAATGGTATGCTTTTCCCCTCCACATCAAATAACTTTTTTGTATTTTACTCTCTGAGAAACTCTGTGTTCTCCAATTCCCCTTAGATACTCTCACCTATGTTTTCTTAACTATGTCTGCATTTGGTCTGATCTGATACTGAATAGAAATATGTGATTATTATTAGTGACCAGTGTCAGTTTATTTATTTATTTTTTTTGAGTTGGAGTCTCACTCTGTCTCCCAGACTGGAGTGCAGTGGCCGCTCCCGGCCACCGCAGCCTCGACCTGCTGGGCTCCGGTGATCCTTCTGCCTCAGCCTTCCAAGTAGCCGGAATTATAGGCATGCGCTACCACGCCCAGCTGATTTTTTGATTTATTGTAGAGATGAGGTCTTGCCTGCCCAGGCAGGACCCCGCGGGCTCAGGCAGTCCACTCACCTCAGCCTCCCAAAGGGGCGGGATTACAGGCTGAGCCACCGAGCCCGGCTGTCAGTTTAATTTAAGCCCCAAGGATGGGTAAGTCCAGACTTTCTGGTGGTCTTCACTGACCCAGACATCCGTGAAATCAGAGAGTAGAATTGAAGTAATTTTTTGAGACTTTAAAAATCTATGTAATAATAATTTTTAGGGTATTTTTTTTTTTTTTTTTTTGAGTTGGAGTCTCACTCTGTCGCCCAGACTGGAGTGCAGTGGCCGCTCCCGGCCACCGCAACCTCAACCTGCTGGGCTCTGGCGATTCTTCCGCCTCAGCCTTCCAAGTAGCCGGAATTACAGGCGCGTGCTACCACGCCCAGCTAATTTTTTGATTTATTGTAGAGATGAGGTCTCGCTGCCCAGGCGGGTCTCGAACCCGCGGGCTCAGGCAATCCACTCACCTCAGCCTCCCAAAGGCGCGGGATTACAGGCTGAGCCACCGAGCCCGGCTTTTTAGGGTATTTTTTAGGCATCTTTTTCTATTTTGACCATGGAGATAAAAAACACTGTTTTTCTTAGTTTAACTGTCTTGTCAACAAAAACTAAAAGTACTGCCTATACACCTCTCTTGTAGAGTAGAAGAGCCTTCTCACATTTGAGTTAGGCTGTGCTAGAGGGGAGCCTGAAGTAGGTTTAGAAGAGGAGGGTTAGTTGTAAGTGGTAGACAGGAATGTGTCTGCACATTGTTACACATTCTGACCTTGCTTTTTAGATTTAGCATATATTTTATTTGTTTCTTTTTGAGTCGGAGTCTCACTCTTACCCAGGCTGGAGTGCGATGGCACGCTGATGGCCACTGGAGCCTTGACCTCCTGGGCTCAGGCAGTCCTTTGACCTCAGCCTTCTAAGTAGCTGGAACTACACCACACCCAGCTAAATTTTTGATTTATTGTAGAGATGAGTTCTTGCCAGTTTGCCCATGCTGGTGTTGAACCCCTGGGCTTAGGCAGTCCTCTCACCTTGGCCTCCCAAAGTGCTGGGATTACAGGTGTGAGCCACCATGCTTGGCCTTGCTATTGTGGTTTTTTTTTCTTTTTGAGTTGTGGTCTAACTGTCGCCCAGGCTGGAGTGCAGCGACATGTTCAAGACCACTGCAGCCTTGATCTGCTGGGCTCATGTGATCCTTCTGCCTCAGCCTTCCAAGTAACTGGAACTACAGACATGTGCCACCATGCATGGCTAATTTTTCTTGATTTATTGTAGAGATGAGGTGTCGCCACATTGCCCAGGCTGGTCTCGAACCCCCAGATTCAGGCAGTCCTCTCGCCTCTGCCTCCCAAAGAGCTGGGATTACAGGCGTGAGCCACCACACTTGGCGTGCTATTGTGTTGTAAAGTAAATTTCATTAGGTTTCTAGCTATCTGGCCAAAAAACAAAAGTAAATCCCAAACATCTTTCATTTTAATACTACATACTCCAGTATGCATCTCCAAAAAATATGGCCACTTTCTTGCATGATGTAAATGCCACCATGAATTTTACCAAGTTAACAGTAATTCCTTTGATATATCTTACAGAAGATGTTACTTTTAAGTCTCATTTCAGGCTGTGCTTGCTATTTTTGGTGTTCTCAAGGTTTTTGTGGTCTGGTCCCAATACATTATTATCATGGTAGCTTTTTTCTGGATACTTGTGCTAATGAAATAATGTAACTGTGTTCAAGTAGTTAATTCTGATAACTTTACTTTCAGGCAGGTATTCTACTGAAACCAATTTCATTGCTTTAGTATAGCTATGGAAAACCTCTGTTTGTATTTAGATTGAAAATATAATCAGAAGGAGTCTGGTCTATGACACAGTGGATAGAGCATTTGACTTGTATCCAAGTCTGGTTTGGTCATTCAAAAATATACAGTTAGAAGGTATGACAGTGTTTGGAATTCACAAAAAGAACTGATTATACTTGGGTTCTTATAGTTTTTGCCAGTACATTATGCTTTGACTCTTCTTACTCTTTGCTACTTCAACTGTCTAACCACTGAAATGGAACTTGTTTATATTCCTGAAACTATCAGTAGTACAACCTTCTTTCTCCAGTACATATGCACACATACTCATAGATGTGTATCAGAATATTCTGGGATCTGAGAGAAGAAAAGGGGGAAACCCTGCATTCTTTAAAAAGCCACATATAGCCGGGCATAGAGCTAGACTTGGTGGCTCAGCCTATAATCCTGTGCTTTTGGGAGGCATTGGTGAATGAATTGCCTGAGCCCACGGGTTCAAGACCCGCCTGGGCAACTTGGCGAGACCTCATCTCTACAATAAAATCAAAATGAGCCGGTCATGGTAGCGTGCGCCTGTAGTCCCAGCTACTTGGAAGGCTGAGGTGAAAGGATCGCTGGAGCCCAGCAGGTCGAGGCTGCGGTGGCCGAGACCAGCCACTGCACTCCAGTCTGGGCGACAGAGTGAGACTCCAACTCAAATAAAAAATAAAAAAAGCCACATAGATGCTTTTTTGATTTCATCAGGATTAGAGTAGGTCTTTTTACTTCCTGAGAGTTTGGACACAATTCTTATTCATTGTTTGATGCTGTGGATTTGTAATATGATTTCTAACAAAATATTCATTTCTATGAAATGTTGTTATTGCAATAAATATTCGTTGACCAAATTGAAACTCATTTTCTTTCCATGTTTCTCTCTGTGTTTTCTGTCTTGCTAGTGGCATCATTATCCCTCTAGACAAGATATTCTAAGACTTTTCCCTTGACTTCTACAGCCAGTTGGTCATCTTTGCAATAACTCTATTCACTTCATCCTAGTTTACCAGCCCTAGTTCCAGATCTGTACTGCCTATCTGGGTTGTTAAAATACCTTTCAGCTGACCTCAGGTCTTTCTCAGTTGCTTTCTCTGCCACTCCATCAGATCTTCACCTGCTGGTCACTATTCTAAAAGAGATACCAATCAACCTGCATGATGTGGCATTAGAGGTACTGTGTGCGTCAGGCACACTGGACCACATGCTGTTGCTGCAGCATACCCTACTCTCTTTTTTTTTTTTTGAGTTGGAGTCTCACTCTGTCGCCCAGACTGGAGTGCAGTGGCCACTCCCGGCCACCGCAGCCTCGACCTGCTGGGCTCCGGCGATCCTTCCGCCTCAGCCTTCTGAGTAGCCGGAATTACAGTCACGCGCTATCACGCCCGGCTGATTATTTTGATTTATTGTAGAGATGAGGTCTCGCCAAGTTGCCCAGGTGGGTCTCGAACCCACGGGCTCAAGCAGTCCACTCATCTCAGCCTCCCAAAGCGTGGGATTACAGGCTGAGCCACCGATCCCGGTTTTTTTTTTGAATCGAAGTTTCACTCTCACCCAGACTGAAGTGCAGTGGCATGCTCGTGGCCCTGTAGCCTCCACCTGCTGGGTTCAGGTGATCCTTCCGCCTCAGCTTTTCCAAGTAGCTGGAATTACAGGCTCACACCACCATGCCTGGCTAATTATTTTTTATTTAATGTAGAGATGAGGCCTCACCAAGTTGCCCAGGCTGGTATCAAATCCCTGGGACTCAGGTAATCCTCTTGCCTCCACCTCCCAAAGTGCTGGGAATACAGGTGTGAGCCAGTGGGCCCAGCTACTGTCCTTTTCATACTGTCTACTTATATGGAATGCTGATGACTGGTGGAGGGGAAATTCTGACCCATGTACTTTCATTTACTATGCTGAATAAATGAAGCTTCTGTGGAATTGGTTATAAGGAAGTTTTACTTGCTTCTTTTGGTTTTAACAAATTAGTATGAGATTGAAGATAAAAATGTTATTGGATGCAGTTTCTAAACTAAAGTTCATTATACCAAGAGTTTGGAGTCTTAAATTTTTTTCTTCTTTATAGAGTTATAGTATAAATACTAATTTTGCTAATTTTTTTTTCTATATAGTGTTATACTCTGTCACCTGGGCTAGAGTGCAGTGGTGTGATCATAGTTTGCTGCAGCCTCAAACTCCTTGTCTCAAGCAGTCTTTCTACCTCAGCCTCCTGAGTAGCTGGGTCTATAGACTTGTGCCACCATACCTGGCAAATTAAAAAAATTTTTTTTTGTTTTTTAAGAAACAGGGTCTTGCTGTGTTGCCTAGGCTGATCTCAAATTCCTGGGCTTAAGTAATCTTCCCACCTTGACGTTCCAAAGCTGAACTTACAGGCATGAGCCATTGTGCCCAGCCTGGAGTCTTAAGTTTTGATAGTGGTGCCAATCACCTTTTAAGGGTTTTTTTTTGTTTGGTTTCTTTTTGGAGTGGTGGGGCAGGGTTTTATTCTGTTGCCTAGGCTGAAGTGCAGTGGCATGATCACAGCTCACTACAGCCTCGAAATCCTGGGCTCAAGTGATATTCCTACCTCAGCTTCCTGAGTAACTAGGACTATAGGTGTGTGCTACCGCCCTGGCTAATTTTTCTATTTATGTACAGACAAGATCTTACTATGTTGTCTAGGCTGTTCTCGAACTTCTAGGCTCAAGCAGTCCTTCTGCTTCAGCCTCCCAAAGTGCCAGGATTATAGGAGTGAACCAGTCCACTTGACTCAATTTTGATTATTTTTTCCCCTTAAATCTCCAAATCTTATCTATTTACCTTTCTTTCTTCCTTCCTCTTTTTCTTTCTGTCTTCCTTCCTTCCTTCCTATCTTTCTATTTATATTTGATCAAATATATATATATATTTATATATTTAATATTAGAGATAGGGTCTCAGTATGTTACCCAGGTTGGTCTAGAACTCCTGGCCTCAAGCAATCATCTTGTCTTAGCCTTTCTAGTGGCTAGGATTACAGTTGAGTCACTGTGCCTGGCTAAATCTCTAAGTTTTATCTTTACATTTGTTATTTTTTACTCTTTGTTTATGCAGGGAAGAAGAGGAAGATGCAGAAATAAAGGAAGTAGATTTCAGTCAGAGAGAGGGAAAGAAACACTGTGTTATAAGAGGTTATCAAATACTAGTTTTGTGGTTTGGTAAGGAGGAAATAACTGCAAAAAATAAAAAGAGAGAGAAAAGAGAACATGCGGTTTTGAAACAAGATTCTTTGTTGCATTAACATCTTTTTTTTTTAAGTTGAAATCTCACTCTGTTCCTCAATTGGAGTGGAGTGGTATGATCATGGCTCACTGCAGCCTTGACCTCGTGGCCTCAGGTGATCCTTCTGCTTCAGCCTTCCCTGTAGCTGAGACTGCAGGTACATGCCACCAAGCCTGGCGAATTTTTTAATTTTTTGTAGAGACAAGGTCTCACTATGTTGCCTAGGCTGGTCTTTTGAACTCCTGCCTTGGCCTCCCAAACTGCTGAGATTACAGGAGTGAGAAACCGTACCTGCTGCATTAGCATCTTTTATAATCTTTTTAAAAATGTAACTATAACAAAGAATGGGAATCTTTTACTTGTCTTAGACACTACTTTTTGTTTGTTTATTTTCAAATGTAAACCCAGTTTATTTAGCTTTTTAAGTAGTGTTCTTAAAGCACTACAGCTTGGTAAACAATGTAAATTAGTATAAGTCATCTCAAAAGCCAGAGTTGTTTTTTTGTTTTGTTTTGTTTTGAGTTGGAGTCTCACTCTGTCACCCACACTGGAGTGCAGTGGCTGCTGCCGGCCACCGCAGCCTCGACCTGCTGGGCTCTGGCGATCCTTCCACCTCAGCCTTCCAAGTAGCTGGAACTACAGGCACGTGCTACCATGCCTGGCTCATTTTGATTTATTGTAGAGATGAGGTCTCGCCAAGTTGCCCAGGCGGGTCTTGAACCCTCAGGCTCAGGCAATCCACTCACCTCAGCCTCCCAAAGACGCGGAGCTGAGCTACCGAGCCCGGCTTGTTTTGTTTTTTTAATGAGTTGTTAATTTTGTTAGTTTTAATAAGGTATTTTGAGATTTATTTGTTTTTGTCATTTTTCAAAAATCATGTACAGTATTATGCTTGTATAGAATTTTCAGAAAGTTATCATTCAAATGTTATTTCATATGTCTTTTGTTTTTGTTTGTTTTAGACAAAAGAAGCTAGAAAAAGTGATGGAGGAAGAAGGCCTAAAAGATGAAGAGGTAATTCATATTGCAGATTTCTTCTTTGAAAGCCTGTTTGGCAGGTTGTATCTTGTCCATCAAATTGATAACCTTGACACACATGGGAAGGGTTTTGGCTCAGTAACAGAGGAACTTGAGGGATGGTGTGCTTTTGGATTTGGGTATTCATGCAGAGGGAAAAGGTAATTGTTAAGTACATGGGAGAGGAAGACTTTTCTAGAATAATTATAATAAATTAGATTTTGAATTCTAAGAAAAAGAAGAAATGAAATCAAATCAAATATTTTTATATGCAATATTTATAGCTTTATTTATTTATTTTTTCCACTCTTTATTTTAAAGATGTGGGATACAAGTCAGGATTAGGTACATAAGTGGTTTTTGTACAGGTAAAGTTTGGACCTTCCACTGGTCCTTACATCCTCTGGTGTGGGGTCAGGCAAATTAAAATTTTTTTTTTTTTTTGGAGTTTCACTCCATTGCCCAGGCTGGAGTGCAGTGGCACACTCATAGCCACCCCAGCATCGACCTGCTGGGCTCCAGCGATCCTTCTGCTTCAGCCTTCCAAGTTGCCGGGACTACAAGGATGCGCTACCACGCCCGGCTAATTTTCTATTTATTGTAGAGACGAGGTCTCACCAAGTTGCCCTGGCTGGACTCGAACCTGCAGGCTCAGATCCACTCACCTCGGCCACCCAAAGTGCTGGGATTATAGACTGAGCCACCAAGTTCGGCCTCAAAATGTAAAAGGACAAGTTAAGGCATTCTTACAGAATTCACTGAAAAGGATCCATAGAAGTGGGACAAATTTCTGAAATCTTTTTTTTTTTTTTTTTTGAGTTTGAGTCTCACTCTGTCGCCCAGACTGGAGTGCAGTGGCCGCTCCCGGCCACCGCAGCCTTGATCTGCTAGGTTCCGGCGATCCTTCTCCCTCCGCCTTCTGAGTAGCCGGAGTTACAGGTGCGCGCTACCATGCCCGGCTAATTTTTTGACTTATTGTAGAGATGAGGTCTCACATGCCCAGGCGTGTCTCGAACCCGCGGGCTCAGGCATTCCACTCACCTCAGCCTCCCAAAGGCGTGGGATTACAGGCTGAGCCACCGAGCCCGACTTTTTTTTTTTTTTTTTTGAGTTGGAGTCTCACTCTGTCACCAAGACTGGAGTGCAGTGGCTGCTCCTGGCCACCGCAGCCTCGACCTACCAGGCTCTGGCGATCCTTCCGCCTCAGCCTTCCAAGTAGCTGGAACTACAGGCGCGTGCTACCACACCTGGCTAATTTTTTATTTATTGTAGAGATGAGGTCTTGCCAAGTTGCCCAGGCGGGTCTCGAACCCGCGGGCTCAGGCAATCCACTGACCTCGGCCTCCCAAAGGCGCGGGATTACAGGCTGAGCCACCGGGCATGACTGAAATCTTTATCAAGACAGAATATCCATCCTAAATCAGTTCTTTCACCCAGTGTCCACATTTATAGTAGGAAAACATGTAGTTAACAGGGGGCTTTGCCAGAAACTGAAATGGCAGTGGAAATGCCTTGAAATATAGAATTGGACTGCAGATCCACGGACTTGTAGGAATAATAGAAAGTTAAAGCATACAATAAACAATGTGTATAAAACCCAGAGGGAAATAGAAAAACACATTTTTATTTTATATGAAAAAGGATGAAGGAAAATGTTGTTGAGTGTTTATGCCTTCAGTTCATTAGAAACGTTAGAATAGTGGATTACTGAAGTTATAGTTCAGAGAGAGGCACCCATCTGTTCAGTATGGCCTGGTTGTCATGTCTGATGGCTTAATGATCCTTTTGTGGTACTTTTATGTGTGTGAAAAGATTACGCCTAGTCTAATGTGGCCCTGTTTTCCAGCTGTGCAAGTCACGGATAGGACTTTGGTGCAGTTTCAGGATTTCAACTCCTTTCCTTCTCCCTTATTTGTACATTAGAAACGACTCCGAAGGTCAGCACATGCCCGGAAGGAAACAGAGTTTCTTCGTTTGAAGAGAACAAGACTTGGATTGGAAGATTTTGAATCCTTAAAAGTAATAGGCAGAGGAGCATTTGGTGAGGTAAAAACCACAGCTACTTATTAAGTACAAAAATATTGTAAAACTTTGAAGCTTCTAACATATCCTGAGCTCATGATCGTTGATATAGCCAAAATATGTGAAATTAGATAGGTCGAGCATGCCAGCCCCACACATCCTAACGGCTTTGTCTGTGTTCTTTCTTTCTTCCCTTCTCCACTGTTCCAGTTCTCTTTTCTCTGTTTTATCAGAGATGATGTTGGTGTTTAAATATTGATTTAGTTGGGCATGGTGGCTCACGTCTGTAATCCCAGCACTTTGGGAGGTGGAGGCAAGAGGACTGCCTTAGCCCGCGGGTTCAAGACCAGCCTGGGCAACATGGCGAGACCTTGTGTCTACAATAAATAAGAAAAAATTAGCTGAGCGTGGTGGCACTTGCCTGTAGCTCCAGGTACTTGGAAGGCTGAAGTGGAAATATTGCCTGAGCCCAGCAAATTGAGGCTGCCGTGCTATGAGTGTACCATGGCCCTCCAGCCTAGGTGACAGAGTGAGACTCTGAATCAAGAAATACAAAAATAGTGATTTAGAGGGAGAGTTGAAAGGCAGAAGGAAATCAATATTTATTGTTTACTCAGTGCTTTTCTCCATTAATCAGGAGAGTAACTCATTTTATAGATGATGAAATTAAGACTCTGAAAGTCTTATATGATGTTTCAATATCACATAGCCATTGAATGCAGGTACTAAAAGTTGGGCCCAAGTCTTCCTGTTCTTAAATCTCTTGCTTTTCCCAGTATTACACTGCTTCTCCAGGAACAAACTAACAGTGTTTTAGTTTGCTTTATTTCTTCCCACCAGATTGATACAGCTCTAGAATGATGGCCCTAGGAGACAGAATTTATAGAAAGGAGTTTTACAGGTAGTGGTAGAGTGTTGAATGCATTTGCAAGTTTGTCCCAGCTATTCTTATAAATGAATCCTGCTTGGACACAAGAGCAATCTGTTGGGAAGAATTTGAATAAGCAAGGTCCTTCCCATTAATGGAAAGCACTCAAAGTGAACGACCTGTTAATGCAATAGTTGCATATCTAGAAGGAGTAGAGTATTATTAAAAACTAATACTCAGGAAATGTAATATTAAAAGGCACAGGTGAGAGATAAACTTGATCCTTCAGTTTTCAGAATCCCTGTTGGCACTTGAAAGAGGGAAAGTTACAGTACTGCCTCTGAAGGTGCTTTTAGTTTGGTGAGGAAGAGATGTTTTAGTTAGGAGAAACATGAAAAAAGGTCAGCATGACCTGTGAATAGCCACTGCACTCTGGCCTGGGCAACATGGCAAGATCCATCTCTTTTAAAAAAAAAAAAGTAACAGCTCATTTATAGGAAAAAATTGTCTAAAAGGGCAAAAACCTAAAATATAAGATTAGGGAAAGGAAGTTTTATTCAGTTTTCCTTTCCCTTTCACATTTTCCAATGTTTTTAAAGAGGACAGATAGTTTTATGACATAAAGAATGGTCTATAAACCAAAAGAAATTCCTGCACATCCCCATCTCCTCTCCCAAGGTAAGTATGTTTTCTTCTTCCACAGGTCAGCATGAGAATTTTTTTTTTTTTTTTTTGAGTTGGAGTCTCACTCTGTCGCCCAAACTGGAGTGCAGT
>NW_007250415.1:64257-75662 GCF_000164805.1 Carlito syrichta
CAGGCACCACTCACCTCAGCCTCCCAAAGGTGCGGGATTACAGGCTGAGCCACTGAGCCCGGCGGACCTGCTCTATTTCTAACTTGTCCCAGTGTCACCCTTCTTTAGGCAAACTGGTTGTTCCCATGTGCTTGAGAAGTCACCATATTGATGCAGAACTTTGTGCACACACCTGATTGGCATAACGCACTACAGACCCAGAGCTCCTGGGCTCAAGCCTCCTTAGTAACTGGGACTACATGTGCATGCCACCATGTACCCTGTTACTTTTGTTTTAAATGTTGTTGTAATCATTTACTTAGGTTTTCTGAGCTGTCTGGATGGCATTTGCCAATAGTTTAATGAGCCCTTAAGTTTGAAACTGAAGATTTTATTTTATTTTATTAATTTTTTTATCTTAATTTTTATTTTTGAGTTGGAGTCTCACTCTGTCACCCAGACTGGAGTGCAGTGGCCGCTCCCAGCCAACGCAGCCTTGACCTGCTGGGCTCTGGCGATCCTGCTACCTCAGTCTTCTGAGTAGCCGGAATTACAGGCATGCGCTACCATGCCCGGCTGATTTTTTGATTTATTGTAGAGATGAGGTCTCGCCAAGTTGCCCAGGCGGGTCTCGAACCCACGGGCTCAGGCAGTCCACTCATCTCAGCCTCCCAAAGGCGCAGGATTACAGGCTGAGCCACCGAGCCCGGCTGAAACTGAAGATTTTAAATTAGATTTTTTTTTTTGAGCTGCAGTCTCACTCTGTCGCCCAGGCTGTAGTGCAGTGGCACACTCACAGTCACTGCAGCCTCGACCCAATGGGCTCAGGGGATTCTTCTGCCTCAGCCTACTAAGTAGCTGGAATTACAGGCTTGTGCCACCGTGCCTGGCTAATTTTTTTTGATTTATTGTAGAGATGAGGTCTTGCCAAATTGCCCAGATTGGTCTCGAACCTGTGTACTCAGTCAATCCTCTCACCTGGGCCTCCCAAAGTGCTAGGATTATAGGTGTGAGCCACCTCGCCTGACCCCGATTTGTTTGTTAAATCAGGGAGCCATAGCTGTTCAGATGGAAAGATATTTGAAGATATTTGCAGCATTGACTTTGCTGTATGTAATGTGTTCATATTGGAACAAATGAAAAGCATTTTCCTTTGCTTTGCTACTGTTAATTACTTATGTTAAAATTGTAATGCTTTTTCAGTTTAATTATTACTTCCTATGACACTTGAAAGCATTCACTTGGTGGTGTGAATTTTTGACTTGACATTTTTTTTACAACTTTTTAGGTACGGCTTGTTCAGAAGAAAGATACCGGGCACGTGTATGCAATGAAAATACTCCGTAAAGCAGATATGCTTGAAAAAGAGCAGGTAAAACACAGTTGGAGCAGTGCTTTTTAATCAGCCTACAAATTCCTGTCTATTAAAACTACTGTTTTTACTTAATTGAAATATGTATTTTTATTTCAGTTTTCTTTAGTTCTGTGATGTATGGCTATACATGTAATACTAATTTTCCCCCTACAAAGAAGCAGTTACATATTTAAAGGTACACTTGTGCCTATAGGTTTTATGCAGCCTTTTTTTTTGAGTTGGAGTCTCACCCTATTGCCCAGACTGGAGTGCAGTGGCCGCTCCCAGCCACTGCATCCTCGACCTGCTGGGCTCTGGCGATCCTTCTGCCTCAACCTTCCAAGTAGCTGGAACTACAGGCGTGCGTTACCATGCTCGGCTAATTTTTGATTTATTGTAGAGATGAGGTCTCGCCTAGTTGCCCAGGCGGGTCTCGAACCCGCGGGATCAGGCAATCCACTCACCTCAGCCTCCCAAAGGCGTGGGATTACAGGCTGAGCCACTGAGCCCGGTTTATATGCAGTCTTTTTAAAGTTGAAAACCTACTAGAAAAGCAGCTGGTATTTGTGCCTTCCAGTTGATTATAAGACGTCTTTGTCACGAGAGCCTTTTTTTGAGGTCATACTTCATATACTAGTATGTTTCTTACCAAATGCTAAGGAATAGAAGTTGTGTGTACACCTTGGAACTAAGAACTGGGAATTAGATTCTGGAATTTACAATCTAAAAAAAAATCTTAATTTGCTTCATTTTGTATACCTAAACCAAAGTTGGGTCTTCAGAGTAGCTCATCACTGCCCAAGAAAAGACCAGTCTTAGAATTTTTGAATGGATTTGAAAAATATGATGGAAATGGCAGAATAATGCAAATTCTTTTAATGATTAAGAACACTAGCCAGACTCGGTGGCTCAGCCTGTAATCTCTCACCTTGGGAGGCTGAGGTGAGTGGAATGCCTGAGCCCATGGGTTCGAGACCCGCCTGGACAACTTGGTGAGACCTCATCTCTACAATAAATAAAAAAATTAGCCGGGTGTGGTAGCGCACGCTTGTAGTTCCAGCTACTTGGAAGGCTGAGGCGGCAGGATCGCCGGAGCCAGTAGGTCGAGGTGGCAGGATCGCCGGAGCCAGCAGGTCGAGGCTGTGGTGGCCGGGAGCGTGCCACTGCACTCCAGTTGGGCGACAGAGTGAGACTCCAACTCAAAAAAAAAAAGAACACTTTATGAAACCCAAACCCACTTTGTAAATAGGTCTATAAGGTGCATAAGTACTTCTTGCAAAATAAATAAGGTTTTAAGTAGTGTACAGTATATTAAAGAAAGCAAGAACAGGATTTCTGTGAATCTAGTTTCATTTAGCTAGTTGCTTAAGAACAGATTGCAGTGAGTGATGACTGCAAACATCCTGTGAAGAATTCAGTGTTACAGGAATGCAAAGAGAGACCCTGTGACAAGGAGCATTCTCGATAGAGAGCCCAGAAACGAGGATAGAGGCTGGTCCTACATCTGTCCTTTCTGCCTCTTTAGAGGAGGTACATAATCACTGAGTCTTCTCTGTCTTCACTTAAGTGCCACCTGAACATTTGGAAATTTTGTTTTCTCTTTAATTTTCGTTTGTTACCCAGAAGCTTTAGACTTTCAGGAATTTCAGTTGAGAGTGTCAGATACTTGGGCAGTAAATCTTCAGACATTATTGTTTATGCTCACATCAGTCTTATTTAAAATGCACAGGAGCCCTATTTATATATTACCTAAAAATTAGTGTGTGGTAGAGTGTGTTATGTGGAATGAGTTTCAGTTAGTCTTGAGAAGGAAAATACAAAGCTTCTGCATTGAGTTTACATTTCATGAGTTAGTTTTACTTTTACAAGACCTATTTTTTAAGATTTTTAACTAAGGCTTAAAACATCTCTTTATCAAATAATTAGCAGTGAGAATAAAATTATAAAGAGAAGCACATATTATGACTTTCAGAGTTAACTAATTCTACATATCATGTGCCATGGAAACAGAGGATGATCCAAACATGCTATGTAAGAACCTTTTCTCAAATATTGGTACCTTCTTCAAAATAGGTTTCTAAAATTTTTCTGAATGAAAGTAAAAAGAAAGTCTGTTAGAATTATGATTTCTGATACATTAATGTGTGCATTAAATGGTACATTAACTTAATTGTTTAGCTCACCTTAGCTGATGGGCTCAATTTCCTATGTTTGAACTCAGGATGGGCCAGTTAAGTAAGGTCTCTGGCCTTAGACTCTGCCTAGGTCAGCCATCTTGAAGAAGCATGCATCAGATTTGTGTTAGGTGAAAGTTGGAAGGATATCAGTGCAAATCCATCAACATTTTTGGGTAGGGCTGTCAGAGTTTAGATTCAGAGACTTTTTGTAGTTTTAGGTACCTTATCCAGAAGAAAATTTGTTTTTTGTTTGGTTTTACTAAACTGAACAAAAATTAAATCTGCCACTGAGTTTAGATTATTATTCTGCTCCATAGACTGGAAATTTTTGCTATTTGGAATATTTTAGAGGCTAAAGCATTGGAATTTAGGTAGTTTCTGATGCTTCCAGTGTAAAAGGCAGACCTTCGATTGTGATGCCAGTACACTGTTAATGATGGAACAAAAGTTTGGCTTTTATCTCTTCTTTCTTAGTACCTGGAACAGTAACTTGCACCCCAGCCCATTATATTTATGGAATGGGGGAAAGAGAAACTTTTTTTGTGAGCTGCACCTTTGATTCTTCCCTCCCTCATCTTATATTCCTTATATTCAGCTGACTCCAATTCTAGATTTTGAGATTTCTTACTGCTGTTTCACCCTCAGGAGAGAAGGGCAAGGAGTGTTCATGGTGACTGTAATTTTCCCTTGACAAACAGGATATGTCGCAGTCACAGTTCTGTCCTCCTGGTGAGTGACAGGTGCCTCCCTGCAGTAGTCCTTAACGGGCAGCAGGGGAGATAGGCAGGTGAAGGCTGCTTTTTGCACTATTAGTGTCTAGTAGTGACTGGGTCATAGCCATGACTGCAGGTCAGCAAAGGGCATTATTGGTCCAAAAAGCTTTGCTTCTATATTAAGGTCAAGTAAAAGCAGATGCTTTACTTGACTTCTTCATGGTTCTCTATCACATTTATTGTCCTTTTTTTCCCACCCTTATACCATAAATACAGTTGTAAAATGTAAGTTTTCTGTAAAATTGAAACTTTTAAAAAGGTTCCCAAAGAACAATTTTAATAGAGACTGAAAACTCAAATATGTAAACTCAGATGCCTCGGTTGGCATGGAAGACTGTGGCAAGATTTGTGTAACATAAGAGAGAGTGGGATCTGTGCCCAAATGTAAGGGTAATGAAGAGTGCCTGGTCTTGCTGAAGACTCTCTATTAAGACAAACAGGCACTGGGTCAAACATTGTATTAAACAGAGGGCAGCCACGGGCTAAATTTGCCAACAGAAGTGCCAGTTTGTGAACCTTGGTACATCTTTTACCTTAGGACATATTGAAAAAACGAGATTTGTAGCATATGTTAAAGCCAAAACCACTATTTAAGAATTGCACTGGGTCTTAATACATTTAGATATGATTCAAATTCAATTTGGATCTTGTGACACTTAAAAAAAAAGGAAGAGGAGTGAAATTTGATGACAATGCAGAGGTATTTTGGTTACTATACTATATTTAAAGTAAATAAGGTAAATTTGACAATAAATCATTATTTTAACATAGTAATTAATGCTAGTTCTCCCAGACTGTCTTCAACTTGATCTCCTTTGCTAGATATTTCAATAAAAGTAGAAAACTGGAAATGCTATTAATTTTGAATGTCTAATTTTTCTTAGGTGTTCTTATATTTCACTTCTGTAAGAACTGGTTGAGGACATACTGTGTGCATAGTAGCGAACTAATGCTGTGACATCATAGCATTCTAGGGTTATCAACTGGGGCTCTGTCATGGCAGATGTCATTGCATACGTGAGGGGAAGACTTATTTAGAGTTTCACCTTGGGGACATATTTTATCATAGAAGATTATTAGAACAAAAATATGTGCAAAAGAGTGTTAATTTGAACTAATTAGAGGTTCATTTTTATAGCACCGTTAAAGTTGCTGTTTGCAGTATGACCATTCATTTTGCCATTTTTAAAAGCCTTTCATCACTCAAGTTTTCATCACCAAATATCTTCAAGTCAAATGTTGTCAATTTTGAGTTAATACGTTTGCCTAACCAGAAATTAGATGTTTTGCATCCTCACAATTAAATACTCAAAACAATATTTACATTGTTTAAACAAATATACAATCTAATAAAGCAGAGCAAGGCTTGTTATTAATCAAATGCATATACCTCCAGGTTGGCCACATTCGTGCGGAGCGAGACATTCTAGTGGAGGCAGACAGTTTGTGGGTTGTGAAAATGTTCTATAGTTTTCAGGATAAGCTAAACCTCTACCTAATCATGGAGTTCCTGCCTGGAGGTAATTACTTGACGATGAAAGGTCATTTTTCCTTTTTGTTCTGTGGTTCCTTTCTCTCACATCAACAATTAACTCTTCTTCTACTTTTGACTGTGCTCACAAAGTTGCTTTCTATATCTTTTTTTAGGTCAATTAAGGAGGTCAGTAACCCGTCTTGTGCTGGGGTACCTTTCTGCAATCTTAGTGCCATAAAAGTAACCTTTTCATTCATTCTCATGATTTCAGATGGATATTGCTTTCTTTTCCTTTTCTATCTTAAACACGTGGGAATAAACTAGGGGGCTCTGCCTGTATTCCTGTCAATGTGAATCGTGTGTGATAAGTTGCCCAAGTGACAAAATTGAAGCTATAATATTCTGCTCGCTCCAACTTTCTTGTTTTTAAAAATATAACATGTGAATAAGGAGTGAATTTCTTATTACCTATATTAGTACCCAGAACCAATTTCTCATTTCTGAGATTTCAAGTTTTCTGGAACTCAGCATGTGCATCTCCTAAGACAGCTCCAAAGTAAGCCCAAAACAGAACATCCCATCTGTTCTGAGGAACATAGTCTGTTTCTCAGTGAGCAGATGAACTTTGAGCAAACTCTGGTAGAAAAGAAAGAAAACTTTTTCCTTTTTGGTTCTTAGCAAAGCAAATATAATTGTGGCATAGTATTTTGATCTTGTGACAACCCTTAGATCTAGGGTAATCGACACTTTTTTTTAAAGGTTAGAAAAGGGTAGAATGAGGAGAAATGTTTTAAAATCTTGATGCTAATTCTTAAATAGGAGTAAGAGCCAGCTTGGTCACCAGTAAAGCCTTACCTGTACCATCTTCCATAGCTTCTCATGTCTCCTGGACCATGTCCTTTGTACTCAGTAGAGCTGGCCTGCAGAGCCACAGACCATCTGGCATGAGCTCTCTGATCATCTAGGCAAGCTCGCACGGGTAAGGCCATTGGCTGTTCTCCTGGGTCATGGAGCTAAGGCCACACAGCTCCCTCAGTGGGGGAGCAGCTGAGTATACTGTCCCATCCCTAGTGTGCTTTCAGACTAAATGACGCCAGGAGTGATTAGGGAATCATAGTTGTCGAGTCTTAAGACAAAAAAAAGAGCATTTAAAAGGGTTTAATTTTTGCCAGAGGGGAATAAATATCTACTTTTCCCCGAGAACACAAAAGATAAAGTTATGAATGAAATGAAATTTTAAAAGCAGCATGATGCTGTATTTTTTTGTTTTGTTTGTTTGTTTTTTTTGAGTTGGAGTCTCACTCTGTCGCCCAGACTGGAGTGCAGTGGCTGCTCCCGGCCACCGCAGCCTCGACCTGCTGGGCTCCCGCAATCCTTCTGCCTCAGCCTTCCAAGTAACCAGAAATACAGGCATGCGCTACCACGCCCGGCTGATTTTTTTTTTTTTTTTTTATTGTAGAGATGAGGTCTCGCTGCCCAGGCAGGTCTCAAACCCGCGGGCTCAGGCAATCCACTCACCTCAGCCTCCCAAAGGCGCGGGATTACAAGCTGAGCCACCGAGCCCAGCTATGATGCTGTATTAAAATCAGAGATTTCCTTCTCTTTTCCTTGTTTTCTAACATAAGTGATTTTATGTGAGGTCTAAACTTAGTCTTTCCTGTTTCTCTTAACTTTAAACTACTTATGCATATTTTCTTTGCTTTTCTAACTGTTGAGTTAGGATCTGAATCTTTTTCTGCCATTTTATATTGCTGATATTAAGCAGAAATAATTAATTTTTGACTTTTCAGAAAATTAAAAATGTTACCTTTTAACTGCTAAAATGCTGATACTCTGTTTTAAAAGTGACATAAAAGGGTACTGGTGTACATTTAAATACCTATAATAAAACATTAGAGGAAAAGAACACTGATCTCGAAAGGTATTCAGTATATATTTCTGAATGTGTTGTTGCACATTCTAGTGTATAGCATTTTCAGTTCATTTTTAGCTTTTGTTGACTAATGCTTTGCTACTTAAGTCCCATCTGTTTTTTGGGGGTTTTTTTGAATGGAAGTCTCACTCTGTTGCCCAGGTTGGAGTGCAGTGGCACGATCACAGCTCTCCACAGCCTTGACTTCTGGGGCTGGCAATCCTTCCGCCTCAGCCTCCTGGATAACTGGGACTACAGGCATGTGTCACCACACCTGACTAATTTTTTTATTTTTTATAGAGATGAGGTCTTGCTATGTTGCCCAAGCTAGTCTCAAATGCCTGGGCTCAAGTGATCCTCCTGCCTCAACCTTCCAAAAGTGCTAAAATTACAGGCTGAGCCACCACGCCTGGTCCAAGTTCCAGTTTGTGTTCTAGTGTTTTGTGAATAAAAGCTAGAAAGCTTATTTTCAGCCTCCCAACTGTTGATATTTTAGCCTCTCTCTGTAGCAACAGTGGTACAATATTTTTATTTGGCATTTCAGCCTCTCTCTGTAGCAACAGCGGTACAGTTATGTAGAAGTGCCATTAGTTCTATATGTAAAGTTTGTAGGTATTTGTACAAAGTAAAAAGTAGAGTAGCTTCTCCCCCATTGCAAAAAAATCATCCTAAGCAAGTACTACTTTTTTTAAAATATGGGAGAAATTTCCTTTTTTCTCACAAAAGTAGAAATAGAAATCACAGCTTAGTGGTCAACATTAGCTAACTTAGGTATGAACATACTTTGCTGTCTGTGGCTGTGATTTTTACCTTTTAAGTATTAAAACCACTACTTAGCGTTTCCCTTCATATTGGCAATATGGGTCAATCTCTGGAACCCAGCAAAGGTCTGTTTAGCTGCCTTATGTTGGCAGATAGGGAAGACTTGAAAACTGGTACTTACTCATATGTTGTTTATTTGTGTGTGTGTGTGGTGGCTTTGTATCTTGTTCCAGGGGACATGATGACCTTGTTGATGAAAAAAGACACTCTTACAGAAGAGGAGACTCAGTTTTATATAGCAGAAACAGTATTAGCCATAGACTCCATTCACCAACTTGGATTCATCCACAGAGACATCAAACCAGACAACCTTCTCCTGGACAGCAAGGTATCTGTTGTGGGTAGCAACATGAACTGTGTGAATTTACTGGTTTGAACAGCCTCTACTTTAACAAACCTGCACCACCTGTGGTCATCCCAGTAGAGGAGCTGTGATCTACCTTGTGTGTGTGTGTCTCTCTCTCTCTCTTTTTTTTTTTTTTTAAGTTGGAGTCTCACTCTGTCACCCAGACTGGAGTGCAGTGGCTGCTCCCGGCCACCGCAACCTCGACCTGCTGGGCTCCGGCGATCCTTCTGCCTCAGCCTTCCAAGTAGCAGAAACTACTTGGTGCTACCACGCCCAGCTAATTTTTGATTTTACTGTAGAGATGAGGTCTCACCAAGTTGCTCAGGCGGGTCTTGAACCCGCGGGCTCAGGCAGTCTACTCACCTCAGCCTCCCAAAGTGCTGGGATTACAGCTGTGCCACCGAGCCCAGCTTCTCTTTTTTTTAAACAGGTAAATTTGCTGTCCCTTCCTTTCCCTGAAAGGCTTGACTCTATAATTTGATTGAACAGTCCTCTTAAAAATAAAGGACACTCTTGAAAATGATCAAGAACAAAATTGATTTTCTAATAAAGCCAAAGATTTCCCCTGAGCATATAATTAACTCTGCTGCTAATGCAGCACCTGTCTTGAACCCCTCAGTTGGGCAGCCCCATCAGTTAATGAGGAACCCAGCCAAGAACTAGGAGTTAAGGCAGAAACAACAACAACAACAACAAAAACTTGGATCAAAGTCCAGTTTCCAAAGGATATGCTTGCTGCTTCACAAAGAGTTCTGCTCAGCCTTTGTCATGGCCTGTTTATCTTTAGATGTGCAAATAAGCTTAGTTGCTTAGTTTCTAAATTTAGCAAATTAGAAGAGAATCCCTGTGCTGGTAACTAAATTTCTGGATAACCTTTGGCATGTCTCTTTACCATCTGGATCTCACTATTCTTATCCATAAAGTGAATATATTGATCTGGACAACTGCTAAAGTCCTTTTCAGCTCTAAAATTCAATTCTGTTATACAGAATTGCTCTCTCAATGGAATTTTTCTTTTAAGTAGAAAAGTAAATTTATTTCCTAGGTTATTTTTCTTTCTTAACTATCTTTTGATAACTTTCTTGCTGTCCCTGAAAAACCTGAAGTTTTTCTTGTCTTTCTTTGAAAACTTTTTTCTTTTTGTTTCAAGAGGGCAAGAGACTTGTTGATAATTTCTTCTGGTTAGTAGCTTTTTTCCTTCATTATAAGAATAATTCATTGAAGTACTATGGCCATACCACCCTGAATACAGCTCAATCTCGGAAGAAGTAGAGAGTAGAATAGTGGTTATCAGAGACTGAGAGAATGGGAGATGGAGAGAGGTTGATTTTTAAAAATGCATATATAGCTGGGCTCGGTGGCTCAGCCTGTAATCCCTCACTTAGGGAGGCTGAGGTGAGTGGAATGCCTGAGCCTGAGGGTTCAAGACCCGCCTGGGCAACTTGGCGAGACCTCACCTCTACAATAAATCAAAAATTAGCTGGGCGAGCTGAGCTTGGTGGCTCAGCCTGTAATCCCACGCCTTTGGGAGGCTGAGGTGAGTGGATTGCCTGAGCCGGCGGGTTTGAGACCCACCTGGGCAGGCGAGACCTCATCTCTACAATAAATCAAAAAATTAGCCGGGCGTGGTAGCGCGCGCCTGTAGTTCCAGCTACTTGGAAGACTGAGCAGAAGGATTGCTGGAGCTCAGTAGGTCGAGGCTGCGGTGGCTGGAAGCGGCCACTGCACTCCAGTCTGGCGACAGAGTGAGACTCCAACTCAAATAAAATAAATAAATAAATGAATGAATACATATACGGCCGGGCTCGGTGGCTCTGGCTGTAATCCCGTGGTTTGGGAGGCCAAGGTGAGTGGATGGCCTGAGCCCCTGGGTTCGAGACCTGCCTAGGCAACTTGGCGAGACCTCATCTCTACAATAAATTTTTAAAAAAATTAACCGAGCGTGGTAGTGTGCGCCTATAGTTCCAGCTACTTGGAAGGCTGAGGCCGAAGGACCGCCGGAGCCCAGCGGGTTGAGGCTGCAGTGGCCGGAAATGGCCACTGCACTCCAGTCTGGGTGACAGAGTGAGACTCCAACTCAAAAAAAATAAATAAATAAAGTAAAATACATATACGTAGTAAAAATTCTGAATGATACAGACAGTTATAAAGAAGAAAATTTCCCTCTCATTTCATCATTGAGAGGTATCCACTATTTTGTTATAATAGCTCTGATACCTTTCTGTTTCTATCAGTTCATATAAAGTTAAGCATTCTAAAACTAAATCGCTTGGTGTTCTGCTTAAACATTAAAACATTAATCCTGCCGGGCTCAGTGGCTCAGCCTGAAATCCCACGCCTTTGGGAGGCTGAGGTGAGTGGATTGCCTGAGCCCTGGGGTTCAAGACCCGCCTGGGCAGCAAGACCTCATCTCTACAATAAAATCAAAAAATCATCCGGGCGTGGTAGCGCATGCCTGTAATTCCGCTACTCGGAAGGCTGAGGCGGAAGGATCGCCGGAGCCCAGCAGGTTGAGGCTGTGGTGGCCAGGATCGACCACTGCACTCCAGTCTGGGTGACAGAGTGAGA
>NW_007250415.1:75682-85571 GCF_000164805.1 Carlito syrichta
ACTCAAAAAAAAAAAAAACCATTAATGCTATCTAAGATTCTTTTTATATTGTTAAGGTCAGATTTTTTTTTTTTTTTTTTTGAGTCAGTGGCTCACTCTGGCACCCAGGCTGAAGTGCAGTGGCATGCTTGTGGCCACCCCAGCGTCGGCCTGCTGGGCTCTGGTGATCTTTCCGCCTCAACCTTCCAAGTAGCTGGAATTATAGGGGTGCGCTACCACACCCAGCTAATTTTTTGATACATCGTAGAGATGATGTCTCACCAAATTGCCCAATCTGATCTCGACCCCCTTGGGCTAAGGCAATCCTCATGCCTCGGCCTTCCAAAGTGCTGGTATTTATAGGCTTGAGCCACTGCGCCCGGCTCAGATATATTTTCAATAAAGCACTGACCCTTTGTAGTTTTGTGTAGTTTGGGTTCAGATGCCCTAATTGTTCCCCCGGGTACCTTAATGTTGACTTAGGTGTCCACCTGTTGTCTATTCAGGAGAAGCAAATATATCAAAGCTGAAGGACTTGGGGACTCAATCTAGCTGAAGAGGAGTAGAGGATCCTGTGGTGCAGGCTTGCTCTCTATAGTATGCTGGCTCACACTTGTAGTAAAATGCTCTCTCAAGCCAGTTCATTTGTGTTCAGCCACATTGATTGTAGTAGTGAAAATGTAGACGTTTTCACTTCCTGCGGTATACTCTGAATAGCTATAGAATTCTCTAAAAGGTCAGTTTTGAATAGCATTTTCTCCAGGCACTGCTTTTTAAGACATAATCCTTTCTTAGAGGTAGGTGTCCAGGCAGACATGTAATTGTGAGAACTACAAATTAAACTGTATTCCTTGGCTTGTAGAGCAACTTATTCGCAAATCTAAAAAAAAAAAAAAAAGATACCAAGTGAGTAGGCTCAAAGCTGTCCCTGCTTGGCTGTTTATCTTGCTATATATACACATGCATTCACCCAAACCTAGTGGGATTTATTTAATTTTAAGTTAATTTAATTTTATTTTTTGAGTTGGAGTCTCACTCTGTTGCCCAGATGGGAGTGCAGTGGCCGCTCTCTGCCACTGCAGCCTCGACCTGCTGGGCTCCGGCCATCCTTCCGCCTTAGCCTTCCGAGTAGCTGGAGCTACAGGCACGCGCTACCACGCCCAGCTGATTTTTGATTTATTGTAGAGATGAGGTCTTGCCAAATTGCTCAGGTGGGTCTTGAACACACCGGCTCAAGCAATCCACTTACCTCAGCCTCCCAAAGCGCTGGGATTACAGGCTGAGCCACCGAGCACAGCTCATTTATAATTCTTAAGCCATACATCTCTCTCTAGAGTAGTTAGACGGCTTGCTGGTGAAACAGCACAACCAAAGCTAGAAATCAGTCTATGCTCTTTCCCCTCAGACAAGGATTACTTTATCTCTCCAAACCTCATTTATCTCATCTGGAATATGGGAATAAAGATATTTTTCGGAGGCTAGGCATGGGAGCTCACACCTGTGAGGCAGAAGTGAGAGAACTACCTGAGCCCAGGAATTCGAGACCAACCTGGGCAACACAGCAAGACATCGTCACCATAATAAATCAAAAAATTAGCTGAGCATGATGGGTGGCACACGCCTATAATTCCAGCTACTTGGAAGGCTAAGGCAGAAGGATCACCTGAACCCAGCAGGTAGAGAATGCACTGAGCTATGATCCTGCCACTGCGCTCCAGCTACTCGGAAGGCTAAGGCGGAAGGATCGCCGGAGCCCAGCAGGTCGAGGGTGCGGTGGCCGGGAGCGTGCCACTGCACTCCAGTCTGGGCGACAGAGTGAGACTCCAACTCAAAAAAAAAAAAAAGAATTATAAATGAGACAACATAGTTAAAGCACTGATCATGGTGCCTGACTCATAGAAGGTTTGAGTTTTCCTTTATGAGAAGTATAAAGCCAAAGACTTATTAGAATATAGTATGGCAGCATTTATGAAGAACCATGCAATATTTTTTATTTCTTTTGTGTTTAAAATAGTTTACCTCTGGAATTTATCCCAGTGAAATAATTCAAGAGGAGAACAAGCTTTATGAACAAAATTTGTTCATTTACTCATTTAGTACCCATTTATTTTTATTTTTATTTTTTATTTTTATTTTTTGAGTTGGAGTCTCACTCTGTCGCCCACACTGGAGTGCAGTGGCTGCTCCCAGCCACCGCAGCCTCGACCTGCTGGTCTCCGGCGATCCTTCCGCCTCAGCCTTCCAAGTAGCCGGAATTATAGGCATGCGCTACCACGCCCGGCTGATTTTTTGATTTATTGTAGAGATGTGGTCTCGCTGCCCAGGTGGTTCTCGAATCCGCGGGCTCAGGCAATCCACTCACCTCAGCCTCCCAAAGGCGTGGGATTACAGGCTGAGCCACCGAGCCCGGTTCCCATTTATTTTTTATTTTATTTTATTTTATTTTATTTTTGAGTTGGAGTCTCACTCTGTTACCCAGACTGGAGTGCAGTAGCTATTCCCGGCCATTGCAGCCTCGACCTGCTGTGCTCCAGTGATCCTTCCGCCTCAGTCTTCCAAGTAGCTGGAACTACAGGCACGTGCTACCATGCCCAACTAATTTTTGATTTATTATAGAGATGAGGTCTCGCCAAGTTCCCCAGGCAGGTCTTGAACCCCGTGGACTCAGGCAATCCACTCACCTCGGCTCCCAAAGCGCTGGGGTTACAGGCTGAGCCACTGAGCCTGGCCTAATACCCATTTATTAAGGCTATCCTCTATGAATGATTAGGGCTGGGAACACAGACCTTTTCTGTCACAGGGTACTTATAGTCCATGTTATATCAGATTGAAGAATTGAAAATGGAGTAAGCATCCAGTATTAGGGGAATTTTTAGGTAAACAATAATATTTAAGAAAAAATTTCAATAGCAGTACAAATGGTTTCTGATTATTCATGTCAACTGAATATTATTTTAAATAGGTAATTTTATATAAATGAGCATCTTTGATCGTGATCTCATGATTGCAAATAATACTTACAGCTGTTTCCCTGGAGTTTTATCTTTTGATTAGATGTAATAAAAATCTTTGCAAATTAAAAAAGTGATAATTTTGAAGATCATCTAGAAACCAGACAGGAATATTTGATTGAGTTAAAGAAGTAATACAATTATCTCTAGATGCTGTGGAGGGGTCACCTATACTTCAAAGTCTGTATTTGGGCAAAACCAAAGGTAATATGCAAAAGTGAAAATAGTTTAATAGAATCTGGGGTGATATTTTAAAAATGTATTTGCTATTACATGCTTTTTCCTAAAATTAAAATTTAAAAAGCAGTATACTTTGGCTATAGAGAGGTAATGGATACTGTACGGAACAGGGGAAAATAATGTTCGGTTCTTTACCCAAGAATGCTCATCCATCCATCACCTTGTTTCTTCTTCCCCATAGGGCCATGTGAAACTTTCTGACTTTGGCCTTTGTACAGGACTGAAAAAAGCACATAGGACAGAATTTTATAGGAATCTGAACCACAGCCTGCCTAGCGACTTCAGTAAGTGATAACACAATGCTAGCCTTTTTGTTCCTTACCTTGGCCCAGAAGAACTGTTTCCCTGGTAGCCAAGTTATTCAGGACAGATAGGAGATTCTCACAGCATGAGTTTTTAGAACATAAGAATACCTTCCCAGGTTTGCCTGTGGTTGTGTTGTCTGGGGAAGCAAGACAGCTGCTACCAAATGTATGAAGGCAGTTTTTGAAAGGAGCCTTCGAGCTCTACCAGGAAGGGCACTGGGGACAAATATGGGGCTGGCTAACAAAAGTAGTCAAGGACAAAGTAGAATTTTATCTTTGATTAGATGTAATAAAAATCTTAGAAATTTAAAAGATGTTAATTTTGAAGACCATATAGAAATAGGAATGTTTGATTGAGTTAAAAAGTAGTACAGTTATCTCTAGATGCTATGGAACAGCTCTAGACTAGATTTATTCTAGGTGCTTCTTCCTGTCATGACAGAAAGAAATTTATCTTTATGAGGGTTGCTTTCACTTGTGTACTCTCAATCATGGATGACTGTGTAATAAAATTACAATTCATCTTAGAAAAGCTTTTGTCAGATAATGTCATAAATTTAGAAGTCCTTGAATGTATAAAGGTTACTACTCTTGGAAAATTGATGGTAATTTTGAGAAATTTGAATGTTTTAGGTCTACTTCAGGACCATGACTTCTGATTGAGACTGAGTTTCCTGCAATCCTGATAAGGGCCTGTCTCGAACCTCTCTAAAGTACTTTTTACAGCTCTCACTGTGTGAGTCTGTAAGTTAGTGCTTTAGAGCCTCTGATTTAAGTTTACTGTAGACTTATAAGAAATGTGTTATCTGGAGTTTTTGATGTATGAACAGAGAAGCAAGACTTTAAAGGTCACTTGTGACTTGAACCAGAGCCTAAAAAAGTTGTAAACATTCCTGTTTGAACTTTGATTAGAACTTGTTTTCTCTACTTTTAGCTTTTCAGAACATGAATTCCAAAAGGAAAGCAGAAACCTGGAAAAGAAATAGACGTCAGCTAGTAAGTAATCTCTGTGGCTTCTTATTCATACAAACCACGTATGAATAAGTTAAAATATGCACATACATTTGCATTTGATAGATATTTGAACATATCCCTTGCATTTATAATTAGCTTAAATCATGTTGGTTGCACCAAAAGGAGTCTTTTGAAGGAGGACAGTTAATGTTAGTTTGTTTTGATTGTGACATTTTTCAACAGGTGACCTCGTTCTGACCTTTTCAGTTGGTGACAATGCCTTTGCTTTTTGTCCTACCTTGTCCCTATTTTTATGGTGGTAAAGGGGTTATATTTAAACTGGAGATCTCACAAAACACAAATGATTACAAATACCTGCCTAGTACATTCAGACATTGGCTCTCAAACTTTAAAAAATTTTTATCTACTTGGATGAGCCGAGATTCCTCTGTTTATCTGCCCTACCCTTTTTTCTTTGTGGTGTGAAAAAGAACTTGTTAATAAAAAGGTGTTTTTATTTATAGACTCTGCTTTGAAATTATGATTTTTATGTTAAACCTGGACCCTGGGAGAGGCATTAACTAAACTTAAACACCTTTGTGTTTAGAGGAAATATTTATAAGCATTTGACTGTATACCCATATAAAATTAAGACCCACAGTCTTAAAAATAAGAAACTTTTTTGCATTTACCTTGATGGTATGTTGACAATTATTTAAATAGTACAAATTCATCAGTGAGAAATTGCTGTCTAGGCAGTTTATTCTTACCAATAGTGGATTAATTGGTTCTAATTTGAAATACAGTGTGTAAACCGGGCTCGGTGGCTTAGCCTGTAATCCCGCGCCTTTGGGAGGCTGAGGTGAGTGGATTGCCTGAGCCCGCGGGTTCAAGACCCGCCTGGGCAGGCGAGACTTCATCTCTACAATAAATCAAAAAAATTAGCTGGGCTTGGTAGCGTGCGCCTGTAATTCCGGCTTGTAAACTCGGAAGGCTGAGGTGGAAGGATCGCCGGAGCCCAGCAGGTCGAGGCTGCGGTGGCCAGGAGCGGCCACTGCACTCCACTCTGGGCGACAGAGTGAGACTCCAACTCAAAAAAAAAAAAAAGAAAAGAAATACAGTGTGTATGTCCTAATATCTAGTTATTAGAGAATATTATTAGCCATATAATAGACATGTGATCAGTATACATTTGGGCTTTGCTAGAAACCCATAGCTAATGAAATTGATGATGGTAAAGCCAAGCTAATATTTGATCATTAGAAAGCAAGAACATAGCCAGGCTCGGTGGCTCAGCCTGTAATCCCATGCCTTTGGGAGGCTGAGGTGAGTGGATTGCCTGAGCCTGCGGGTTCGAGACCCACCTGGGCAACTTGGCAAGACCTCATCTCTACAATAAATCAAAAACTAGCCGGGCGTGGTAGCGCACGCCTGTAGTTCCAGCTACTTGGAAGGCTGAGGTGGTGGAAAGATCGCTGGAGCCCAGCAGCTCGAGGCTTCGGTGGCCGAGAGTGGCCACTGCACTCCAGTCTGGGTGACAGAGTGAGACTCCAACTCAAAAAAAAAAAAATGAAAGCAAGAACAGTAGCAGCAGTGGAAACTATGACTAGCTCAGAATGATGGTCATGGATGTGTATTGTCTAGAAATGGTAGCCCTTCTGCTTATCTACATATATAATGGTCACTTGACAGGTGTGCCAAACACTTTACATCAGTCAGACTGATTGAGAGTTTTTTATAGTACCTTTAATAACTTACTTCGTAGGTTACTAATAAATAAATGTCAATTATATGTGAAAATGAAAGCCTGTGGGATGGTTTAAGAAAGAATCAAAGGAAAGACATTTGTTTTGATTTTTTGAAGCTCACCAGTGGCCTCAGACTATGCTTTGAGATTATGATTTTAATGTTAAACCTGGGCTCTGGGAGAGGTGTTCGCTCAACTTAAACGCCTTTGGAGATGCAGTAACTGCAATACATCTTTGATGTCTTCTTCAAACATTTACTTGAGGATACTTCAGTTTAGTGTAGTAAGTCACTGCACAGTCTCTTGAGGACCTCTGAAACTCTTGAAACTTCTACATTCAGTATGTGGTTGAAAAACTACATAGGTTGTGTAGGGCTAGGGAGTGTCAGGAACAGATTTGGTTGGATGCTTCTGTTATGTCTCTGTATAAAGCAGTAGTTCTTAACCTTGGTTGCACAATGATATCCCTTGGGGAACTTCAGAACGTGTTGGTGTATAGGGCGCACCCACAGAGATTCTCAAGTTCAGTTGGTTTGGGATATAGACCGGCTGTCTGATTTTTTTTTTTTGAGGTGAAGTCTCACTCTGTCGCCCATACCGGAGTGCAGTGGCCGCTCCCGGCCACCGCAGCCTCGACCTGCTGGGCTCTGGCGATCCTTCTGCCCCAGCCTTCCAAGTAGCTGGAATTACAGGCCCACGCTACCACACCCGGCTGATTTTTTTATTTATCGTAGAGATGAGGTCTCGCCAAGTTGCCCAGGCGGGTCTCGAACCTGTGGGCTCAGGCAATCCACTCACCTCAGCCTCCCAAGGCGTGGGATTACAGGCTGAGCCACTGAGCCCGACTGGGTGTCTGATTTTTAAAAGACTGAGTGATTCTACTGTTCAGTGAATGTTGAGACCCTCCGCTGAAGAGACTATATCTTAAACAACAGTTCCTGTGTTGTTGGGAAACTTGTGTTTATCTGTTTTGGAACTAACAAAAGACAGGACTTCTGTGATTATTTTTTCTCTTTTTTTTCCCCTAAAAAAAAAAGCGGGCCAAGATTTAACCTTTGGTTACTGTGTTAACATTTATTTTGGGGTCGATTAATCGTAAGTACCTTGAATTGTCCTAATACTCTGGGGCAAGCTTTGTGCTCTTTGATGTGCACTGAAAGGTCATGTCAGCAGGCTTCCTGGGAACCATTTATAGTTCTATAAGGAAAGTGATTTCACAGTTTTCGTATTTGGAGTAAAATGTTATTTAATAGTTTTAAAAGTTTTTTTAAAAAATCTGAATAAACTTAAGGCCCTGATGGTATGGTTAAGGTGGGTCTTTCATTTTTATTCTATACACAGTAGGAATGGGAAAGTGCAACTTAAGGTCATCCTCATATTACCTCTTCCCATAACTTGAAGAAAATGAAGCTAACTCTCAGTCTCGCAAATGTCGGTTAACCATGTTGCTTTGACCTTTTTTTGTCAGTAGTCCCATTCAGCTAGTACCAAGATATTAGTTAATGCTTAGTGTAAGTTTACTACTCTAGGTTAAGCCTAACATATGTAATTGCTTACGAAGCCTATTATTTTTCAGTCCATTGGGAATCTCTGAAAGAGCTAGAGACTTTAGCTTCACTCCTTAGCTACTTAAATCATATTGTAATGTTTTAAATTGTTATGTGGTTCTGGGTAGTGTTTGGCCCCAGTAACCGATTAGGTAAAGGGTATGAATGAGTCAGCTTTAAGTTATTAAACTACAAAGGTAAAAGGTGATGGACGTACAGACATCCATTCTTTGTCAAGTTTTTTTTTTTTATGATGGAATTTATAGAAGTGATTCAGTGAGAAATAAAATTGCTTTATTTCTCTCCGAACTGTAAAATGAAATGACAAGGTTGGAACTCATGTGATTGAAATGGCCAACAGAGCTCCTCTAGCTGCAGTGCTGGCTGACACTAGAGATACTCAGACAATGAAAGGAAAGCCAGGGTACGCCTTTAGGAAGTTGGATTTGGAGGACACTCTGGTGTGGAAAACAGCGGCGTTTTTTTAACGCCTTAATATCTTGAAGGAGTTCTTTTCCTGTGGCAATTGAAATCTCTGAACAAGTACAGCTTACTTGACATTCATCTTTGCAAGCATAAATCTAACCTTTAAATTAAAGGGTATCTGTAGTTTCTTACCTTTGTGATTAGAATGAAATACTTCTGCTTCTTGGGGAAGACCCAGTCCATGTTTCAAACTTTAAAGGTTAAAAAAAATGGTGTATATGGTATTTATTATTTATATGTTTAAAAAACAATGTATTGTAGACTGGGTGTGGAGGCCAACACCTGTAATCCCAGTGCTTTGAGAGACTAAGGCAGGAGGATCATTTGAGACTAAGAGATCAAGACCAGCCTGGGCAACATAGTGAGACCCCATCTCTACAAAAAATAAAAAAGTAGTCAGGTGTGGTGGTGCACACCCATAGTCCTAGTTACTTGGGAGGCTGAAGCAGGAAGATAGCATGAGCCCAGGAGTTCAGGGATACAGTGAGCTATGATATGCCATTGCATTCCAATCTGAGTGACAGAACAAGACCTGTTTCTTGTTTCTAAAACAACCCCAAACAACGTACGATTATTCATACGGAATCAATGGATCTCTACCTTATAATATATGCAAAAATCAATTCTAGATGGAAAATAAAACTTCAAAAAATTTAAAAGAAAATATAGGGTAATATCTTTATGATCTCAGAGTAAGGAAGGATTTCCTAAGTAAGATACAAGAAGTACAACTCAAAGGAAAACTTGATTTATTTTACTACTTTAAAGGAAAAACAGTTTCTGTGTATCACAAGACATAAGCAAATGAAAAGACAGGCTACGCGGTGTAACTGCTTTGGAATTACCTTATGGAGTTTATAGGCTCATTCTATAGCCCTGCAAGTCTACCCTTAGGCATATGCCTTGGAGAAATTGTATACGTGAACCAGGAGACATGTAGAAGAATGTTTATTGCATTTTTGTAATAGTGAAACACTGGAAATAACCCAGGGCTGTCGACAGGGAAATCAACATTCTGAAATGTAATATTATAGCAGTGAAAATAATGGAACTGCTGCTTGATGTGATAACATGAATCAATTTTAGAAACATAATGAGGAAAAATGAAATAGCAGACCACATATAGAATGATCTCTTTTTTTTTTTTTTTTTGAGTTGGAGTCTCACTCTGTCACCCAGACTGGAGTGCAGTGCCCGCTCCCGGCCTCAGCAGCCTCAACCTGCTGGGTTCCAGCGATCCTTCCGCCTCAGCCTTCCAAGTAGCTGGAACTACAGGCGCGCGCTACCATGCCCGGCTAGTTTTTGATTTATTGTAGAGATAAGGTCTTGCCAAATTGCCCAGGCGGGTCTCGAACCCGCGGACTCAGGCAATCCACTCACCTCAGCCTCCCAAAGCGCGGGATTACAGGCTTAGCCACCGAGCCCGGCTGATCCCATTTTTTTAAAGCTTAGAAGCAAAACTAAATAAGATCTCATTTAGAGAGACACATGGTAGAATTTGTTATTTTTAAAAGCAGAGGATGATGAACATGCAGTTTGGCTAAATGGTTAGGAGAAGTGGTAGAGGACGGATGAGGAGGTGTACATTTTTTTTTTTTTTTGAATTGGAGTCTCACTCAG
>NW_007250415.1:85758-115393 GCF_000164805.1 Carlito syrichta
CAGGCGGGTCTCGAACCGGGGGCTCAGGCAGACCACTCACCTCAGCCTCCCAAAGGCGCGGGATTACAGGCTGAGCCACCGAGCCCGGCTGAAGAGTACATGTTTAGCTTTAATGACATTGGTGTTGTTTGATTCTTCATTTGAACTCATGGGTATTCATTTTCACGGTTTTGTGTCATAATTGATGACTACACATGTATGTATATGACATTTATTTTTGGTATGTAACAAGCATTCGTTAAAAAATAATAAAAATAAGCTGGGCTCAGTGGCTCAGCCTGTAATCCCAGCACTTTGGGAGGCCGAGGTGAGTGGATTGCCTGAGCCCGCGGGTTCGAGACCCGCCTGGGCAGCGAGACCTCATCTCTACAATAAATCAAAAAATCAGCCAGGTGTGGTAGCGCATGCCTGTAATTCTGGCTACTCGGAAGGCTGAGGCGGAAGGATTGCCAGAGCCCAGCAGGTCGAGGCTGCGGTGGCCGGGAGCGGCCACTGCACTCCAGTCTGGGCGACAGAGTGAGACTCCAACTCAAAAAAAAAAAAAAAAGAAAAAAAAAGAAGAAGAAGAAAAGAAAACTAATGGGCAAAGGATCCAAACTGGAGTCTTAGAAAAAAAGAAATGGATGACTAGTTAAAATATAAATTACAATGAGATCCCAACTGGGTGCTGTGGTATAATCAGCTACTTTCGGGACTGAAGCAGGAGGATTCCTTGAGGCCAGGTTTGTGAGAATGCAGTGCGTTGCGATCACACTTACAAATAAATAGCCACTGCATTCCAGCCAGGGCAACACGACGAGTCCCTGTCTTTAAAAAAAATAAAAAGTTTAAAGTGAGATCCCATTTCATATTCATTGATTGGTAAAAATTTTAAAATCTGACACAGCCAAGTCTTGGTGAGATGTGCAGCATCAGGAACTCATCCTCACTGGCTAGGTTGGATAGGACGAGCCACTTTGGAGAGAGCTCATGAAACTGAGACAGTCATAACCCAGTGCCAGCAATACTACTTCTAGTCAATATCTTAGAGAAATTCTTGCACAGTGCCTGAGGTGGTCTTACAGGAATGTTTGTTCAGGCTTTATTTGTCATAGTGAAACAATGGAAGCAGCATAAGTGTTCACTTACAGAAGAATAGATAAAAACATTTGTGATTTATCCATATAACAGTAAATACAGCAGAGAAGTTGGCAAACTAGAGTTATGTGAATAAATACCAAAACCATAGTGTTGAGTAAAAATAAGCAAATTCTAGCACTGAAGACTAATGCAGTATAGTATGAAACCCTTTACTAAAAGTTTAAATATGCAAAAAGTAATACTGTTATCTGGACCATATTTATGTAAGAACAGCTTAGCAACTTCAAAGTAGTTCTTAATTCATTGGGGAAGGGTGGGGATATATAGGGCAGAGCTTTAATTGTTCTGTAGTTTTATTTCTTTTAGAAAGACAGGATCTGAGAAAACTATGGAGGATGATTAACTTCTTTAGTTTGGGTATTTCATATTATTTTAAAAGACAATGCAGCTGTAATATTTAACTTGAAAGTTATGTAATTTTTAAAGCACCTGGATTAGGTCCTTATACCTGATAAGCCCTCAGTGTGAAGCACATCAGAAGGCTTTGATTGCACTTCCTCCTTGTATTTTGCAGTCCTGATATATTAGAATGGTGAATATAGAAAATGTTCCTCTAAGAACTATTTATAGAAATGATTAAACTTGGTAAATAGTCATTTATAAACATTTGTCTTATGGGAAGTAACTTTAGCTTTTGATAATAAAGCTTCCCTTTATGATCTTCTCAAATCAAAGAATATGATTATATATATAGTGGAAAGAGGGATGACTTGAAACAAGATATTTACTTTCTAAACTGGGGCTATGTCACTTATAGTTCTGAGGCCTTGGGCAAAGCCATTTTGGGTATCTGCAAAGTTGGGTTAATAAGGTCCTCCTTGGAGAAGTTTTGCCAGGACTAAAAAGGCTTTTGCACTCAGAGACATCTCATGGATCCCCTGCCAGCAACTTGATTGCACTTTTTTACGAATAGGGAAAAACGAATCACTTCATGTTAAATAGTATAGCGTTGGAACCAGTTATTTTATTGTAATGATATTTGGCTTATAATGGAATTTTGGACATTGAGGAACTTATTTATGACAAAAATATCAAAATTTTATATCTTACATTTTCTAATGTGTGGTAGTGTGTGAAATAATCACCGACATGCATTGCAGGTTCTTTGATACATGTTGTGCAATAGTAATTTGACATCTTCCACCTGGTATTTTTCTATGCGAGCAACAATGCAGTCTTGTTTTATTCCTCCCACATTAATAATATGTAATTTGGGCCGGGTGCAGTGGCTCAAAGGCTGTAATTGCAGCACTTTGGGAGGCCGAGGCAAGAGGATTGCCTAAGCCCAGGGGTTCGAGACCAGCCTGAGCAACTTGGCGAGACCTTGTCTCTACAATAAATCAAAAATTAGCCGGGCGTAGCGCATGCCTGTAGTTCCAGCTACTTGGAAGGCTGAAGCAGGATTGCCTGAGCCCAGCAGGTCGAGGCTGCAGTGGCCGGGAGCTGGGTGACAGAGTGAGACTCCAACTCAAAAAAAAAAAAAAAAATATATATATCTATCTATCTATCTATATCTATATATATCTGTAATTTATTGCCCAATCTGTTTGAAGAAGATGTGGAGGGACGCACTCATGATTTCTAAAAGCTACTTCTCAACTATATAATCCTTCTCCTTATTTGCTTTTTTGTGCAGTTTGAATGGAAAACTTCAAGGAAACATACATTTTTGAAAAATATCTGCTGGATGTGGTGACTTATGCCTGTAATCCCAGCACTTTGAGAGGCAGAGGCTAGAGAATTGCCTGAGCCCAGGGGTTTGAGACCAGTCTGGGCAACTTGGCGAGACTTCATCTCTGCAATAAATAGATAAATAAATAAATTAGCCGAGCTACTTGAAAGGCTGAGGCAGAAGGATCGCCTGAGCCCAGCAAGTTGAGTGTGCCACTACACTCCGCCTGGGCAACAGAGTGAGACTCCGAATCAAAAAAACAAGGAAAAATTTGTGCTAGCATAAGTTTGTTCTGTATAATTGTCAACAATTTCATTGTGTCCACTGAGAGGGGACATCCGAGTAGTTTACTAGATATATAGTATTCCCTCGGAGGGCATATCCAGTTGCAGAGGGTTAAACAGTACACAGCCTACTACTTAATGGGAGCTTGGTAAATTATAGTACTAGTTATTATGAAAGAGATACGTTATGGGCTTTGGGTGTATTTAGGAAGGGTCTTCTGCTTCATTAACAAAGTTGATCATTTTGGAAAGTGCCTTGGTAGATCAAGCTACTAGACAGACCCGCTTAATTATTTTGGGGTTAACTCCAGGTGGTGCTTGTAGCCTTTGGCCTCCAGAACAGGACTCTGGGCACCCTCCCGTTTTGCTGGGCCCCCTGACGTGCTGTCCATGTTTCAGGCCTTCTCCACAGTAGGCACTCCTGACTACATTGCTCCTGAGGTCTTCATGCAGACCGGGTACAACAAGCTCTGCGATTGGTGGTCGCTTGGGGTAATCATGTATGAGATGCTCATCGGTAAGTTTTATGTTTCCAGAGGATTTTTTCTGTGCATTCAGGAAAGACCATCTACACTGATACTTGACTTTTCAGCTGGGGGGGTCTCAGTACTTTCCCGCTGTCTTTCAAAGTGAATTTTTAGGTAGAAAACTCTTGCCATCACGCGTATCCCATTGTGTTCTTGGGCTTTACTGGCATCCTGTGGTTGCTTTGCTGATTGTTTTTCATGTTTTTCTTTGTTCTACATTTTCATCCAGCCCTCTAGCAGCTTTTAGTCACTAGTATTTATTAAATATCCATTGTATGCAGAGCATTTTAGCTGGGCCTTTCCTCCTCTCCTAATTTGCTGCCCCTTTCATCTCTCAAAGCCTTCAAAGGCCTTACTCCCTCTTACTGGGTTGGTGGGTCTGTGTATTTAGGGGATGTGTCTGTGGAGGTGGCCATATACCAGTGAGCACTAGGAGAGTAAGTATATCCATGGTGGCCTGGAGTAAGTCTGTCTGGCTGCATTGTCTTTGGGAACGTTGAAAGGATGCCTGTAGATGTGGGGGTACCCTGAGTGAAAAGCAAATGGGTAATGTGGTATGCGAGTGTTTATCCTCTTGCCTGTAATTCTCAAAAAGAAGCATGGCAATCACTTTTAAAACATATACTTTTCCTTACTCAACTTGTTTGACACTTTACCCATATAAGGAGATATTCCTGGGATGAAGTTTTCCCCCTTCTTTTTTGTGAGTCAGGATCTTGCTCTGTCACCCAGGCTGGAGTACAGTGGCATGATCATAGCTCACTGCAGCCTCAAACTCCTGGGTTCAAGCGATTCTCCTGCCTCAGACTCCCAAATAGCTGGAATTGCAGGGGTGGGCTAATTTTTAAATTTTTTTATAGAGATGGTGTCTCACTGTGTTGCCCAGGCTAGCCTCAAACTCCTTGCCCCAAGTGGTCCTCCCACCTCGGCCTCAGCCTCCCAGAGTGCTGAGGTTACAGGCATGAGCCAGCTTGGAGTTGTTTATTTTCTTTTTTGAGCTGGAGTCTCAGTCTGTCACCAGGCTGGACTGCAGTTGCACAATCATGGTTACCACACCTCGATCTTCTGGGTTCAGGCGATCCTTCTGCCCCAGCCTTCCAAGTAGCTGAAACAACAGGTGTGTACTACCACGCCTGGCTAAGATTTTTGATTTATTGTAGAGATGAGGTCTCACCAAGTTGCCCAGGCTGGTCCTGGGCTCATGCAGTCCTCTCGCTTCAGCCTCCCAGAGTGCTGGTATTACAGATATGAGCCACTGCATCCCGTCTGGAGTTGTTTTTCTAATGATGTTTGTCCTTTCAATTCTTCTTTGGGCATGGTGATTCCCACACCTGCAACTCTACTTATGTTTGCCTTTCTTTTCCCAGCCCCAGCTATTAGCTGTCTTCCTAGTGATACTAGAGGCACTTTACTTTGGGCTTAGGAGTTTGGAGGGAAATGAGAAATTGGTTTAGATGCTTTCTGGGATGAATGGAAACCTGTCCCTGATATGGAGAGGTGGACATACAGAGGTATCCAGTAGTCACAGAAGACATATAGCATCATATTGAGAATAATCCTGGTCAGACTCAAAGTTCCAGGATGTAAAAACTTTGAAGTTCCTTTCTGATTGCAGGCTATCCACCTTTTTGTTCTGAGACCCCTCAAGAGACATATAAGAAGGTGATGAACTGGAAGGAGACATTGACTTTTCCTCCAGAAGTCCCCATCTCTGAGAAAGCCAAGGATCTAATTTTGAGGTATTAGAGAATACTTCTCTACCTCCTTCCTGCCTTTACTTTTTGACATGAGTGAATCCTTTTTGTTTGTTTGTTTAACTTTCAAAATCTCCTAGGGGCTCTCTCTGTTTCCTCCTGTTCTCTTGGAAAACAAAAAGGATACTCTCTTTTTTTTTTTTTAAAGGTTATTCTTATTCTTTTTCTGAAGAGACTCCTTGAAGTATATGATGAAAGGCCTCTGTTTTTTCCAGATTCTGCTGTGATTGGGAACATAGAATTGGAGCCCCTGGAGTTGAGGAAATAAAAAGCAACTCTTTTTTTGAAGGTGTTGACTGGGAACATATCAGGTATACCCATAACAAAAACTTTCAAGATTTTTTCAGAAAGGCTATAGTTTGCTTTAGACTAATTTGGAAGGGCCAACCTTGCAAGCCAAGTAAGAGAAGAGAGCGGCTTAGAAATTTCGGGTCTTTTCCTGATTTTCATTCCCGTGAAGATTGGGAGTTGGGCTTCTTGTCAGCCATGTGCCATGGGATATATCGAATCCTGCTGTTATTTCCAAAGTGAAGTGAACTTTGGTTTTTGTAGTGAAGGGAGCATCTAAGCAGCATGTTGCCCTTGCTTTTACCCAGAACTCAGCCACTTCTTGGGGCCCCCACTGGGATTGTTCCTGCCCAGTGAGTCTATTCACTGGGAGTGAAGGATGGATGGGGTTAGGGAGAGGAAAGTACACGGGAGGGGAGAGTGAACGTTGTTATGGGCGGCAGGGTTGCCGATGGCCGTGAGAGGGCCATAACTCACTGTTATTAAACAGCATGAAGGGGTTTCATTCATTTTATAATTGTGTTCTGTTTTCCATCCTTGTGATTTTTACCTCTGCCTCTTTTTTGCCACTTTTTTTAGCCACCCCACTTGTCAGCACCTCTAGTAGAAAGGCAGAACACCTTTAGTAGAGGGGACAGTTTCCCCTCTAGAAATGGGACAGATCATCAGGGGGAGTGCATTAACTTGGGATTTTAGCCATTTCTATTTTTTGTCTGTCTGTCTAGCTGTGAATGAATATATATATTTTTTTCATTTGTTTGGATACAGTCAGTTGGCTTGATTGGTCAGCATTTATAAGCTTTTCAGAGAAGTAAATGCTGTCTGCAAGTGAATAGTCTCATGTCAGACCAGTGCTCTTTCTTGAAGAAAAACTTTATTAGCATGATCCATATGATTACCACCCACAGTAATTTTTGGCATTTCTATTCTTGGCAGAGAGAGACCTGCTGCAATATCTATTGAAATCAAAAGCATTGATGATACCTCAAACTTTGATGAGTTTCCAGAATCTGATATTCTTAAGCCAACAGGTAATACCACAGCTTCATCTTCTGCCTGCCTTATAAGTGCATTATTTCCCCCTAGTTTGGGGGTGATGTTTACAAATCAGGGTAAAGAACCATGGAGAAGAATTTCCGTTCTTCAGGTTCTTTGTAATTACTTTTCCACTGCTAATGCTGGGTAGTGGTGAAACCTTGCTGAGAGGAAAATGAACATCAACTCCTATGTTTAGACTGCTCAATTGGGTGAGTAAGTCACAAAATCTATTCTTTTATTATTTATTAAGTTAAAGGTTAGGTAACCTGAAATGACAGGAATGGGAAAAGAAAACTTTAAAAGTATTTGTGAAGAAATATGAGATTCTAAGAACATAGGCAAGAAAATATAGAAACTTCAGTGAAAAATAACCTTTCCCAAATAGAAGCTGTGGTGTGTTCTTGGGGATGTCCTGTCTTCAGTTCTGCAAGTAGTGCACTGGAAGCAAGGCAGTGAATCAATTCTCACGTCTGTTTCTTTCCCAGTGGCCACAAGTAATCACCCTGAGACTGACTACAAGAACAAAGACTGGGTCTTCATCAATTACACATACAAGCGCTTCGAGGGCCTGACTGCAAGAGGGGCGATACCTTCCTACATGAAAGCAACGAAATAGTGCCCTTGTCATGGGATCTTAAGTAGAGTGGAGTTCTCTTTACTACATCATGGTTTTTCTCCCATACTCTTGAAAGCGCTTCCAAGAAGCTTATGGAACCCACCAATATGTCATAGTAAAATCGCCTGAAATGTGATAGTAAGTGGATTTTCTTCCATCATGTATCTGAAAGCCGACAGAATGAAGACAACCACTTCTACTACATCATTCATAAAGCTGTCCTGCTTCTTCAGAAGCATCATGAGCCAATTTGATAGGTGTTTTAAGAACAACCTGAATTTTCCTAAGTTCATCAGAATAAGGGGAAAAGCTGCCATCATCCATCATTGAGATTATAACACATACTACTCATTGAATATCAGCCAGTTCCTGTGATTTTGTAACATGTGGTCTGCCAAGCCCACCAAGTATTTCTTCTTCTTTATAGTAAAAGTTCCCTAGTACTAAGGAAATAAAGCAATAATGAAAGTCTCAGCAGCCAGCATCTGGCTGAAGGAAGTGACCCACCATTGTGAGGGGTGGTGATGGTAGTTTCTCCCTGTACCTCGGCCTCCAGCCAGTGGCTTTTTATAGCCTCCATTCATGGTGCACTTTATTTATGGTACTAAGATAAAGACCCTCAATGCATTGACGTATCTTCCCCCTCCCCCCATCTTAAATACTCATGCTGCTTTTCTGAGTGTCGATGGGGGGGATGCCAGCTTGATCCCTTGCTCTTAGAAGGCCCAAAAAGCCATTGGGCATTGCCAAGGAATCCCGGATCATGTGGAAAGCCCTCACCTTTTCTTCACAGCTGTTGTCAGAAAACCCCGGACAGATGATGTGTGGACCAGCAATATCTGCAGGTGCTGCCAACAGGAAATTAGTTTATTTCTGAACTATAACTAGGAGAGCCCAGGCAGAGGCAGGAGACCTGGGACCCTATTGGCTAAGGTGCTGCTCCTGTTCCTGCAAGGTCTCCAGAACCTCCTGGGAAGGGTGAAGGAACCAGCCTTCACTTTCAATAGAAAGTACAGAGGCAGCTGACAAGCCCTTGTAAAAGGTCACTCCTTAGTTCTGGTGCAACTGCATTTTGTCTTCTCTTGGTATTTCTTCTCTCCCAACTTTAAGTAGCCATTTTGCCTTGGAATCATGACTACACATTTTTCCTTTGCAGATGCCTTCCTGGGGGATATTCCTCCCCACCCTAAAGGGTTGCTGCAGCTCGGGCTGTGGTGTTCTCTCATGAGAGGCCCTTAGAATTTTAGCACAAAGTGCCTTCTCTTTCACAGCTGCCACCACCTATAGAGGAATTTTGTCAGAAGAACGTGGAGGCTCCATATTAATGCATTATTACTTTTTTTAAGGTTTTGATAACCCTTGAAAGCATCCTTTGCACCTGTGTGGGAACTTTGCCTGTTGCAGGGCATCATGGCCAAGCTGTGACTGGGAGACTGGTTTCTGCCAGTCTTGAGGTTGTGAAGATCAGCTTTGGAAGGAAAGTATCCTAGTTTAGCCATTCTGGAATGAAAAATGGAATATCAGAGTTAGAGTTGTTAATGAAACTGCTTTTGAGTTTTGACATCTTAGAGGAAGGAAAAAAGAAGACAGGGAAGTCTTAACTCTGGAGGAAGGTAATGTGTTTGCCCCTTACTCTTGCATCCATAGCCTGTTAATGAAAAGGAAGTGAGATTCTTTTGTGTAACTTGGTAGTTTCTTTGTATTACCAAATCGTCGAGGTCTTCACCTCGTGTGTTTCGCAAGTGTGTGTGGTGAGCGCGGGCAGAGAGAAGTGACTGGAGCAGCGGAAGTCTCTGTTGGGGAGTGGCAGAGGATGATTTTAGGGGGAAATGCCCACCTTTTCTTTCAAGTTTCTGAATAAACTGTGTGAAAACAATAGTGGAATTCTGTGATGTGTTTTACAGCAAATGTGGCTTATAATTCAGAGGCAGAGTGCTTGTGGCTTCTTTTAACTCCTTTGTCCCCAGGCCATCAGAACGCCTAATTTCAGATGTTAGTTTCAAAACTGCATCACCAGCGTCATGCAGAGTGCTTTTCTGTCTCAAGCTGGGACTGGCTTTTGAGCTGGGGTTCTGAATTGGTGTCCATATGAAGAGAATTCTGCTGGCCCCATTGCATGGGGTCTTTCCGCCTGGTTGAGTGTTACAGGGCAGCGGGGCCTGTCCCTTGCAGTACGGCCAAGGACACCTGCTGACAAAAGTGCTGTCCAGTGGTGGACATGCTGGACAGCTGTGTACAGCCCATTTTTCCCAGCCTGGGGTCGACCAGGAATCTTACAGACTCACAGAATAGGATTTCTCGGCCCTCTGTGTCCACCAGAGCAGGGTTCTGCGTCTGCCATGTTGCGCACCAGAGGAGTCCTTTCTGTCCCACTTGCTAGCCCTTTTCAGGGGAGGGAAAGGAGCCTCAGAAAGAGGCAAGAGGGGAGGAGCACAAGCCCACATCGAGCAGAGGACTGCAGGCAGAGGAAGCCAAGTGCAGCCAGAATGGGCATTGTCTAAGGCAACACGATGGGAAACACTGGCTTAGCGTTGACCACGTTCACAGATAATTCTGTTTCCTACTCTCATTGTGAGAGTTAGAAAATAATAGAACTTTAATTGTATTGCATACTACAATGAAACCAAACACTGATGTCAGTCTCTTCTGAATCAGGACTGCGTCACAGTTTACAGTTTCTTTTTAGAATTACTTTTTTTTTTTTTTTTTTTGAGTTGGAGTCTTACTCTGTTGCCTAGGCTAGAGTGCGCTGGCACGCTCCCGGCCACCACAGCCTCGACCTGCTGGGCTCAGGTGATCCTTCCGCCTCAGCCTTCCATGTAGCTGAAACTACAGGCACGTGCCACCATGCCTGGCTAATTTTTTGAGTTATTGTAGAGATGAAGTCTCACCAAGTTGCCCAGGCTGATCTCGAACCTGTGGGCTCAGGCAATCCTCTTACCTCAGCCTCCCAGAGTGCTGGAATTATAGGCATGAGCCACCGTACCGGCTCCTTTGGGATTAATATTCAGGCTCTGAATAACAGGTTGCTCATTTCAGAACTTATCTGGAAGGCCTGAGGAGTACTCTGCCACTGATTGCTAATGCTTTTTCCTAGAATCATTTCCTTGGAAAACACATTTGGATCACCTTGTCATGTTTGTCTCTTCTGGGCCTCTGTGTGCAACCCAACTGGTATTTTCAATTGAAGGCAAAAGAATTCCATGAATGCCGTTTTCACTTCCTACAGAGCATATGTTTTCTTGGAAGGATCTGTCAAGGCCAACAGACTTAAAAACAGCCTCCGTGATGCCTCTTCACTCACATTTTCAGAGGAAAGCATCTTGCCCAAACAACATTCCAGCATCTGTAATGCAGGGCTCAATCCCAGACGCTCTGAGGAGGCACAGGCAGCCGAATTGTAGCTGTATGAGCGAATTCTCACCCGCTAAGTAGCCTGACAATGCAGCATCTGTTATTCCATCGGGGTCCCGGTGGCAGAGTGCTGACAAGGCAGCCCAGTGCTGTGGGTAGTGGAGAGAAGCTTCCCAGAGGTGTTCTGTTTCAGTAGCAGTGATTGGGCAGAGGGAAGGACCTTAGCATCAGGACCTCGTAGGTTGGTAGGCTGGACCTGCGCAGTGCTGGAGGCCTGGGGCTGTGTTCCTGTGTGAAGCACGGTGGAAGGAGCACCCTGTGGGCACCTTGTCACTTGTTTCCCTTTCCTCCACTTCAGCCTGTGCCATGTGTGAAACATGCTGGTATTAGTCATCCCACATACACAACATGCTGGTAGTAGTATCATTCGTCTGCTCACTGATGTTATGCCTTATCCATTGGGGTCCCTGGCTATACTCACAGTTGACCTTTTTTAAAAAACGCTCCTCCCACCCGACTTCCTTAGCTCCTCTGCCTTCCACTTAAATGCTGGTGCCAGTGCCTCTGCTGTCTTGAGGCGTATGATCTCTTCATCTTCCTTGTACTTGCCTTACAGCGACTTCTTTTGCTCTAAAGTCTTCAGGAACCCTTCGACCAACTGACCTAGGCCCTTCTCCAGAGCTCCAGATCCCATTTAGCCAAGCACCCACTAGAACTCGCAGTCTGGAAGGCCTCCTGCAGTCTCGGGCTAAGGCTGTCCTCCTCTTGCTCCCATACCTTTTTTTTTTTTTTAAAGTTGAGTCTACCCAGATGCCCAAGCCAGAATCCTTAGCACCTTTGTACATAGCTCCCCTCAGTACATGTACCACCAGTGTTTCCCAGGTACCTGTCTGGATTCCCTCTTAACCCTTTTCACCTGCTATTCACTTCTGCCATCATGCCTTATTTGCTTTAAAACAAAACTAGAACACAATAGTTTGTGGATACCCTTGCCTTTCAATCTTAGGTTTGGCTGTCCCTTAGTTAGATTTGCACATCCAGGGGTCTTGGTGCAAGTTAGCAGAACTCAAGAGAAGGCAGAGCAAGGCTTCTGGAACCATGAGTGACGGAGGCTCAGGGCGAGCTCCATGTTCTCTAGGAAAGAGGTTCTGCTGGGGCAGTGCAGGGGCTGCCCCTTAGGACATCCTGAGTTCTGAGTTTATGCTATAGACAACACGTACACACGTCGTAGTCTTTTATTATAGAAAAAGCATCCCAATACAGGATTTCGTAAACACTGGTAGGTGAACAAGTGCAACTTTAAAAGTAAATATAAAGTAAGTGGCAAAACCTACAAGCATTTTGCCTTTAGGAGAAAATGTAATGTTCTCCTGCAGAGGTGATCCCACCCAGAACAAATGTGGCTCCAGCTCCCACGAAGGCATCAGATTTGCTTTCTGAGCTCACAGCCCATTTTAACAATTTCAAAATGATGGCAAGAAGTGGCATTGAATATATTACAAAAAACTTTTCTTAACTTTCTGATGACACTTGATTTAAAAAGATTCCACATCCCACTTTATGACAGAGTTTGAGTTACTCAAGCCTGTGGTCTTGAGTATTTTAAAGGACGCTATGGGACACTATTTGCAAATACACCTATACTTGGGCTTATTCCACAGTATTTCTCTAGACTTGCATACATTACACATCACACTGTTCCCTCAGGCGTTAGCTTACGGTAATATCGTCCACTGCATACTGTGCAGTAAATCCAGCTTTCTTCCTTAGACTTTTTTGCTGTCATTCTTTGAATCCCTTTTCTCTATTTAGGAGAAACCATTGAGTAAGCTAACCTGACACATTTTAACACTGTCCCCTTGCCCTCTCTGCCTCCCTAGTGGCAAATGCTTTTGGTTCAACTATACATGACATTGACACAAACTCAAGATTCTCAACCTCAAATTCGGGTTGACCTTGGTTTGCTGAGATACTCTGAGTAAGCTACTCTGGCTAAAACAACTTTCAATGAAAATGTTTCTGTATAAACAGCCTGGCTTACTTATTTAGGCACTTGGAATAAACATCAAACCCGAGTTCCACCTTTTTCATCAGAGAGAAACACCTCTTGCTCATCTGGCCCGTACCGGACTGAGGGGGATGATGGCAACCCAGTCCTTGTTCCTGCGAGGACAGAGAGGTTCTGCCCTGGTGGGGTGTCTGACCCTGGGGATGCGGCAGGCTTGGCGGAGGGGAGCCACGAATCACAGTGATGCTGAGCTCCAGATGGGGAGGGGGGGGTGGAGAGCAGACAACACCTTCCTCTCCACCAGAAGGAACCTGTGGTCCCAGCTTTTCCTTCAGCGCCACCCGGCGACACTAGATGTACCTCCACAGGTTTCCAGTTCACTCAAACCCCACAGGTTCGGGGCCAAGTGTGTTAACTCAGAACTAGGGGGAGAAAGTCCTAGTTCTTGAAAGCCTGAGGAAGTTAATCGATTACACAGAACAAAGAGTCACACCCGGCTTCTTTCCTAAGCAAGAACTAATTAAAGTGTCAGCTGTGGGGTGTTTTTACACTTATGTGAACAACACATAAGCTACAAAACAGACGTTATACATACTTACCACAGAATACACAAACATGAGATAATTCAGAGTTCCTTTGTACTGGTATGGAAGTCCACTGAGAAGCGTAAAGGAAGCACCACTTAATTATCTGGGCTGGCCAGCTGCTAGTGGGGATGAATGTGGTGCTGGGAAGGTCAAAACTAAACGCGACCTCAAATGAGCCAATCCGTTCCACAGAAATAAAACCACCTTCTAACCCTTAGCCCAGGCCATCAGCCTTGCAAATGGATGCCAGGGTTTGTCAGCAGAACCCTAGGTGAGGGATGGCTCAGCCCAACCCTGGTCTACTACTGTTGTCTAGTAAAGAAGAGAGCACTGAGTTCCCTTGTGATGCTGGTCACATGCACAGAGAACTAAGAACGCTCTTGTTCTTCAAGCCTGGAAAGAGAAGCTTCTGACACCTGACTTCCTTACCTTTGGAGGTTGGTGATAAGGGCAGTCACAAAATGGAATACAGTAGCTTGCCCTACACAGGATGAGCATCCCAAACCTGAAATTTGAAATGCTCCAAAATCTGAAACTTTCTGAGTGCTGACATGCTGTTCAAAAGAATTGTTCCTTGGAGCATTTTGGACTTTCAGATTTGGGATGCTCCACCAATAAGCATTCTGCAAATACCCCAAAATCTGAAAACAATCCCAAATGTTCTTCTGGCCCCTAGCATTTCAGAAAGAGATACCCAACCTGTATTATCTTATGGGAGTGGGATTAAGAAAAATCAGTCATGTTCTTAAAGAACTTGAAGGAAACTATGTGCCTCTTCAAAATTTGTGATGAGTAGATGCCCTGGGTGGGTGACTGGAAAGTCAACTTCTACCACAAAGTGGGAGATAAACCCCAAATACTTCTATCTGACTCCAGACTCTAAACTTAGCTCTGCTGTTAATAGCCAAGAAGAGGGAGGAGGGTGGTTCAGTGCAGTGGGGTCTGGGGAAAGTGATCTGGGTTGTCATCCACCATGTGCCGTTAACAGTGCCGACAGATCAGGCAAAATGACTAGGGTCTAATTTCCCTTCAGCTCATCCTTCCACTGGGGCTGGCTGACATTAGTATCATTTTCTTATCCCGGGTATAAACAGCTATTAGGCTATTTCAAACACTGAAATATACTGATATCCAAGTAAATACCATGGCATGAGAAGACTTACACAGAAATGTTCTGCACTGGGAGAACCTGTGTAGGGGATGCTTGCCACCCAGCTTCATCCCAAATACCACCCGCCCTGGACCTCTTATAATTCTGTTGAGAAACTGAGCACTTGTGAGAAATTTCTGCCCTCGCCACCTTTAAGCCACTTCTAAGGTCTTCCAGTTGCACCCACAGCAATATGCTGCCTGTGTCAAGACCCGTGGCTTCACACCAGATTCCAGACCAGGATAATCCAACTGGTTTGATTTGAATAAGTTCTTCCTCTGGAGTTCTGAGTTTCATTCCAAATGAATTACCAATTTGTTGAGGCTCAAAAACTCTGAAGCTTTGGGAGGCTGAGGTGAGTGGATTGCCTGAGCCCGTGGGTTTGAGACCCGCCTGGGCAACTTGGCGAGACCTCATCTCTACAATAAATCAAAAATTAGCCGGGCGTGGTAGCGTGCGCCTGTAGTTCCAGCTACTTGGAAGGCTGAGGCGGAAGGATCGCCGGAGCCCAGCAGGTCGAGGCTGCAGTGGCCGGGAGTGCCACTGCACTCCAGTCTGGGCGACAGAGTGAGACTCCAACTCAAAAAAAACCCAAACAAACAAAAAATCTTTGAAGCTAAAAAGGTTTCTAAACACTTATTCCATTTTCCTTCCTGACAAAGAATCTATGTGGTTTCAGATTGTTCATTGAATTAATAAAAAACAAAACAATTTAATCTCTAAAGACTTTCTTTTGGACATTTTGAACAAGATTGCTCCAGATGTAACCTGGGTACAGCGACCACTAAGAATGGCATCCTCATTACCTCAAATGAGCATCCCATTGGTGCCTACTGTCAGAAGATAGAGATTGCCTCCTTTTAAGTTTGGTCCCTTTGTTACTAAGCAATTTGCCTGTATCAAAGAAAATAAAACAAAACCCAAGAATAAAGGATGAGGACTGCTTTGCTAAGTACGAGGCAACAGGAATCTGGATTTCCCTTCTTGCTTTTGCAGTTATGCAAAGACTCAGTGAACAGCACCAAACCCAAATTTTTCAAGTGACCAGGGCTGCTGCAAAGCTGGTAGCTAATTACCAGTGAGTACTTCTTCATCCCTTGCCGGAAGCATGGACTTACTGAAAAGAACACATGTTAACTGTGGGAGAAAGAGAAAGGACGGGGAGAGCATGTCTCCTATCAGGGTGAGACGGACCATGGGAGGACAAGGAGAACTGGCCGCAGGCATGCCTAACTGAGAAGAGCTCCGGCAAGGGCTGGACCCGCAGCTGGCCCTAATCCTGAAAGTCGTTAGAAGCCATCTGAGAAAGTGGGGCATTTAGCCGGTCAAGTTCATCCACCTGGGGTGGGTGATGCATTAAGATCTCCTGGTCCTCCAAGACATCCTCTCCAGCAGCTACCAGATTAGTGAGAGATTTGCTTCGAACACACTGGAAATCCACATGGCGACTCTTTCCTTCTTCCTTCTCCCATGACATCTGGATAAAGGGGCGTTGTACATAGTTGTAGATGACTTCAGACCGGCCACCAGGTCTTCTCTTAATTTTTTCCTTACAGGTAGGGTAACCTGAAGCAGAGAGAAAGGCCATTCTCATGACTCTGGCAAACTGCTCTCTCTAGTATTCACACTTCCTCCTTCCTAACAACATCCGTTTTCTCCCAAATCCATAGACAGCATGAAAAATCACGTGGGAAGTGAACAGTCCATGCCCCGTGTTCTCTCAGTCCCAAGCACCTACATGTTCACTTCCTCCTGCTCTTGTCCCTAGAAGGGACTGTAAGCATTCTATGCCTTCTATCCCTTCTAACGGAAGGGGGAGAGAAGGCTCTTACTAGCTCAAGAAGCTTTAGTTGCTAGAAACAATACCACAGAGCAGAAATGTTGTCAGTGCATGGCTACTCCAAGCCTCTTCATTCTGCTACTTAGAGGCTATACCATATGAGAAATAGTTAAGGAAATGTAATAGTTAAGGAATGTTCTGCCTAAAGAAAAACCAGGAATGCTACCAGAAAGGCTGTCACATGCAAATGGGAAAAACTGTATTCCAAGCAGCTCTGGATGCCATAACTAGAAGGCAGGCAGGAGAGGGAAGCATCATGTTAGGCATGTAGGACGAGTATTCTGATGAGAAGAGTTTGATGGACTGCTCTGGGAAATGGGTGATTCCTATCACAACATCCTGGGGCTTCCCAAGAGATGAAAGATAGTGCAAGGAGGCTTAAGGTGTAATCTCAAAAATTTCTTCCAACTTTAAATCTGAACCTACATTAGACACAATGAAGGTCCAATGGGTTCTGTGGGCAGAAGTGAGTCAGCTAAAGCAGCAGAGTACAGGAGTCAAAGAGCCACGGAGAGAGCCCAGGATTGCTTAGGGGCCCTCCAAGATTTAGGCTCTGAAGGACCACACGCTGGGAGCCATTGCTTGAGATCGCTTCAAGTAGTTCCTCAATGATGTGGAATAGTCTTAAGTTATAGTTTAGACTATGGCTGTATTTTCCAAGAATGCTGCCAGATTCCAGAAACAGCCACATCCCACTTGGTGAGCCGTGGGTCCTGTGACAACTTCCCACCAGTGTGTTTGCCCTCACTGCTCTTCATCCTCGAGTAGTAAACCTGAACCTATTCCTGTGGCTGTTTTAAAGCATTTTCAGCTGGAGATAAAATGAAAAGAAATACATGGACAAAAACAAAATGAGGAGTCCCTCACATCTGAATGGGATTGTGGTTTATCATGTACACCTATTCTCTAAGCTTTCTAAAAGCTGAATTTCAAGGACATAGCCGTGGCCAAGATCCCACCTGATGACTGGGGTTTTTCTTTCTTTTTTTTTTACCTTCAATCCCAATACGAATGTTTTTTAGGCCCCGTTCTTTTAACACTGTTTTTGCAACATCCCGATTTTCAATGTATTTGAAGAATCTGTACAGCTTGGAGCTATAAAGAACTGAAGAAGAAAAAAAATGTGGGTTAGTCATGGAGTGAAGACCTTTATAAGAGGAGGGAGAGCAGTCTACAAGATCCAACTAATAGTCCAGAGGGATCAAAGATTAAATGTTAAATAATACATAAATCGTAAGAGACATTTTTAGAGTCTCAGGATGACGAAGGCCTTTCTGGGTATGACATAAAACTAAAAGCTGTAAAAGAAAAACTCGTGGCTGTATGGAAGCATAACACCTCTGCTTAGCCTAAACCACCATTTAACAAAGCTGAAAAGACAACCAAATGGGAAAAATATTTGCTACTCATATGACAAAGTACTAATTTCCTTAATATACAGAAAGCACTGCCACAGAGAGCTTTCACAAATTGATAAGTAAAAGACTAACAATCTAATTTTATAATGGGCAAAAGCCACAAATACACTAGCAAAAAATGAAATTAGAATGGCTCTTAAAAAGACGCTCAGTCTCACTGATGAAATAAGAAATGCAAGAGAAAACTCATGCTGATCATGAGATGCTGCTTTTGAACCTATTAAGAGAGTAGCAAAGATCAAAGTCTTTAAAACACTGTTTTGGTGAGGCTGTGAGAAACCTGTCACATACTGTTTTGTGAGTATAAATTGGTATGACCTTTACAGGTGACAGGGTAATATGGTAGCTGCTATCAAAATTATAAAGGCACAAAGTTTCTGGCACAGAAATTCTATTTCTAGGAATATTCTGTAGAGATAAATACATACGTGAAAAGACTGTTTAAAAGGCTATTCACTACAGTATCATTTATAATTTATAGTAAATGCCCAACAACAAGGCTGATTAAGTCAATATGGCACATTTGTGCAATGGAATATTATGCAGCCATAAAAAAAAGAACAGGTAATATTTTTATGTAAGACATGGTATACAACAGTCTGTATAATATAGTATCATTTGGAAAAAAGGGGAAAACAAATAATTGTTTATATATGTGTATTGAAACTACTTGGAAGGATATAAGAGAAACTGAGGAGTAAAACTGGGTAGATGGGGCAGGGGTGGGAACAAGATTTTTAAAGTATATCCTTGTTTTGTTTTTGTTTTAGTTGGGGTCTCACTCTGTCACCCAGGCTAGAATGCAGTGGCATGATCATGGCTCACTGCAGCCTCAACCTTCTGGGCTCAGGCAGTCCCTCTGCCTCAGCCTTCCAAAGTGTTGGGATTATAAGCATGAGCCACTGTGCCCAGCCCCTTTATATTTTTTGAATTGTGAATGATTAGCAATTCAAAAGGATTTATAAATGAAATACATGAAGAATGACACCATCATTTAATGTGCTGTTTCAGTACCAGACACCAGAGGTACTGAACTTTATTCACTGTATTTCCCAACATAGACCTGCATCACTAGGGTTTTGTCATCCTAGGGAGTGTGTGTATCACAGGCTCAGCATTGGACTAGGCTCTAGCTGCTACTCTGGGCAGAGTGTTTCTTGTCACAAACATCTATGTGGGGAGCTCCTACTTTGGGAATATTCTTCCCCCATGGGTGGGGGGTGGTCTTCATCCCAGTCCACAGAATCCTCGTCCGTCAGCACAACGATGTGGCACTCTCGCTCCCCTTTCTTGGCACAGCCCACCATGATGGGCAGGATCAGCTCTTCGAGGTAGTGATCAAATTGCTTGTGAGCACCGTCATTAGACAGTTCATGCAGTAAAGCACCTGGGGGGAGAAATGTAGATGAACATGCTTTCTGTCTAAATGCACGTGTTACTGGAGAGAAAAGACTGTGAGGTAGTAGCTGTTATCATTGATACGGTCCAGAGAAGTGGCACATTTAAAGCTAAAGAGACTGTCTCCCACTCCAAAGTGATAATTAAGCTGACTTTGGTAAGCTATGTTTCATATTCTACCATTCTTGTTTAATAATCCTTGAGCATTCTGATCAATTGAGGTTTTGTCGGACACACAGTGCCAGATCATAAATGTTATTTCTACAAGAGATAGAACCATCATTTGGGAATGACGCCCTGTAGTGCCTCTTCTGAAGATGCCTTGGACCTTGACTTCATGGAGTTGGAGTACCACAATAGAAGAATGATACGAATTAGGGTGACACCAAAGGACTCACTCTAAGTACATCACAGACTCGGTAGAGAAACCAAAAGTCCAGAGGCCTTCATGCAACATGCAGGGAAATGCACCGTGACATTCAAAGAATAATTATTTAAGTAATTGCAGGAAGCCTAGGTAGTAAGAACATGAAGTTTGTAGTCAGAGAATCAGAGTTTTAATCCTACCTGGCTTTAATGCTTAGAACTTTGAACAAGCTAACTTCTCAGTCTTCTCATTTGTTAAATGAGGTGATCACCCATCTTTCAGGGTTAATTGTTAAAAGATTTAAGCAGGTCCACATCTATAAAGCACTTAGCAAACACTAAGTTAATAATGATGACAGCCAGGCATGGTGGCATGCACCAGAAATCCCAACTGCTCAGGAAGCTGAGGCAGGGGATGATCATTTGAGTCCAGGAGTTCGAGACCAGCCTGGGAAATACAGCAAGACCCTGTCTCAATTTTTAAAAATAGATAAAAATAATATAAGAAGAACCCAGTCAATTTATGCTGTTTGACTTTATTAGTGAGCCTTTCCTCATGTTGGGCAATCAGTGTACTTGTCTGTTAGAGTTGAGACACCACATCCCGAGAGGGAAGCAGTTAGCTAGCTGGGTCACTCAATGGTCAAGCTAGGGTTAGAACCTACTACCTGTTTTCCTTTGGTTACTCCACTTCCTCACAGTGCTTTGAAGAAAGAGAGGGGATGGGTTAGTTAGTATCACATCTCTGCCTCTGCAGATGATTTTCAACCCACACTTGAAACGCCTTCTGCTTAGTAATAGAAAGGATCAGTTATTTCCAAGCACAGTTCAGCTGCTCAAGTGCATGCTCAAGCCCATGTACTTACTCAGGTCTTGACATCGGATAGTGTTGAAGTCGAAATTAATGCAGAGATAATCGCACGTATCTCTAAGGTCTGGAATAGAGATGCCATCAGGACAGTTGATGATACCAGTTTTGTAATAATCCTGTAAAGAGATTAGGAAGAAGAGAGGCAGGTAGAGAACAAGATGAAAATTACTTTATCCCTATTCAATCCTGTTCTGTTAAAGTCACAGGTTACTGGAATTATCACCAAGATGGATGACTCATTAGAAGGCAAAGCAGCTACTGGCATCCTGCCATGTTTAATCAGAACTTGATAACTGATAGAGCTCACACAGCAAGAGCGACTTAAAAAGGGAAAGGAAATGATGGAAGCCAAAGACCCTCACATAGCTGATGGAACTCTCAAGGCTGCTGACCACAGCATATCTCTGGGGAAAAGGATGTGACAAAAATGGCTACACACCAGCACCGTGCGAAATACGGTCGCACTGATTCCTTCTGCAATCTCATACTCTCCCTTCTCATTGGGCCGAGTGAAGTTGTACTCTCTTCCTGGTCCAAACATCCTGAAAGACATCCAGGCAACAATGTTACCTTTTCGAATTCTTCCCAGATGAGACTTTTCCCTTCTCCACCTCCTTCTGGAAGACTCCATTCCAGTCCTGTAGTATAAGTTAGGCATAGCCAGGGACCCAACACCTCAAGACAAATCTTAGGAAACTCCCTTCAGAGAGGGAAAGATGGTTGTCATTGCTTTGAGCATTTATGTGCAAGAAGGAATGAAGCAGCAAATCCACCAAGTTCACCTGTGGTGAGGTTCTCGGCAGCAAATGCGGTTAAACAGCAGCTGTAGAGGCAACCCTTGGAGATCTCTGGAGTGTGTGATGGCTGCCTTTCATGCCCTCCCCACTGCCCAAGAATCTGCCTATAATATGTACAGCTCAGGTAAACAGCATCTCTGCTCCTGACCTTCCTGATTTCTTTCCCCTCCTTTGCCAACATTTACCTATCTAGACTGCCATTCCACAATATTTCTGTGTTTTTCTTTTCAACACCCAATCTGACAAAGGTGCAACTATGTTCATGCTTTCCCTTTCCTGGTATGTCTTATTAGTGGAGCTCTGGGAAAAATGGCCTTATACAACACAAGGAAGAACTCGAATGATGGGACTTTCAGGTCAAGTAGAAAAGGAGGGTAGGCATTATTAGGCTTATCAGCGGTTTAACATGTTTCAGAGAGGCAGGTCTGCGCTCAGCATGAACTCAGAAGTCACGGGAGCACAAGGAGGAGGCTGATTTTCCTCTCTGCATCCTTCCTCCATTCTGTCAGATCCCCTTCAGTCTACCTAACCCACACGTGCTTTTACTCCTGCGGCATTTCTGCGCAAGTTGTGGAAAGGACAGACTGCACGAAGGACAGAGCAGGCAGTTGCTGCCTTCAGCCAAGCTAAGCTCTGACTTCTCAATGGGAACTCACTGCTATTTCCTTCCTTAACCTGCTAGGAACCTGCTGTCCAGCTGTTCATAACTGTTATCCTCCAGCCTGAAGTGGCTGCTTTTCAGAGGTCTGAAAAGGACTCCACATCACATGCTTTCCAAATAACTGCACTGTGCAAAAGAAATCCATCTGATCAAAGTAGAAATGAGCGCAGATGCTTTTCTTCAACACTTAGTGAACGCACTGTATCTATAATCCCCTCTGTCATCAATAGGACTTAAGCTCAGAGTTGTTTATTTAGCAGGGGCTTGGATTTGCATTAATCCATTTTCACTCTCTCATCTTGTCCCCATTGTGACCAGTGGTCCACATCTATAACTCACTGGTTGTGCTTTTAAGTACTAAATGTAACTCTAGGACAGGTAGTTACTGGACAGAACAAACCTAAGTAATGCAGAATGTGTGACCTTGGTCTACTCAGCTGAATGAACCATCTAGATAAAAAAACAGACTCCTCTCCATGGGATAGTCTAGATTCAGAGACGAGTGTCACCCAGGAATGCTTGCCTCTCTTCTCCTAATCGTGACTTTCAGAGACATTGGACCTAAAACAGCCAGCCCGCCATTTCTGGCAACGATGATGACACCGGTGATGATATCAGAACTGAGAACAGGAAGTCAAGCCTGATAAAATATAGGACCAATATGGAAAATGTTTCAGTGTTCTTCTTTCATCTTAATACAGATGTCTGGGAAACATACAGATTTAGCTCTAATTTAAAATGGTTCACGTGAATCTGTATGTTCAAACACATACATATTTGAATAGTATCCAAATAGAATTTCATTTCACTAGAATTCAGCAAATTAGTGTGATCCATTCTGATTTCTAATTCAGTTTAAATTAGTTCAAAGTCCTGAAGTTATTAGATCTTTAAGCAAAATAAAATCTGCTTCTAAAATCCTCAAAATCCAAAGAAGCCAAATCTATATATGCACTAGTATTATTGTTATTATTACTTTTACCCTTATGCCAGTTTCCTGTTCCTTAGGTTAAGATCTATGGTTGGCCAGAAAGACCATCTCCTAACTCCCAGTCCAGGCTCCAAGATGACTTCCTGGACAGTGTTTCTCCCTAGCAGACTCTTTCCTGAACTCTAACTCTAAAAACCTGGGGCTGAAAATGGTATGAGGAGGATATATCTGAATGAAACAGCACAGAGAGGAAGGGACTATGAAGAATAAAGAACAAAACAGCTAGGTATAAAAATGCCATCTCAAAAAACATGAATAGTAATGGAGGCATCAGAAAATGACAGCATAGCATCTGTTGTCAAACATAAAACTGGCAAATATCGGCAGGCAAAATGCTTTTCAGTAAAATCTTTCTTCTTGTGTCATGTGAAACATTTTCTAATACTGTTTTTAATTTTTTTTTAAAATGACAACTTAGTCTCACCTTACCCCCCCAGCATCTTTGATCTGTGAAACTCAGAAAACATTATTTTAGAGTGAGTTTCTAGCAGAGTAGGGAATGAGAGTCCACAGGTTATTCTTTATAGTTTCAAGTAGATTTTACTTCCTTTTGTGGATGCTCATTTTACTATACTGGCTTTGAAATGAATCGAGTATACTACCCCTGCCCCAACATACATTAGGTTTTTATCAGCTTGCCTCCCCCTTTCAAAAATGTATGAAAGGTCGAAAAAGAAGCAATGCAGTGTTTTTTATCCTTACATTTAGTGCAAGATAAACAGCAGCTATTTCTATTTATAAAGAACAGAGTGAATTTGGAAAGAAATCATCATCAGTTACCTTCCCAACATAGTATCCGGATGAGCAGTGAAAATCTGTGGATTTACAACGAAACGTGTGCCGTCTACAAGAAGTGTCACTTTCTCCGGTGCTTGGGAATGGGAGTTACTGCCAAAGCCCACAATGCTGCCTCCAAATCTATCTGGAGCAATAAAGGGTTCGTGGTTCCTTTTATTCCCACTCTGGAAGCAAGAGCCTTTGATGTCTTCGGGAAGTGGCATGATGTGAGGGAATGGAAGACTTGCTGGCTGAGAGGCATAGTCAAGTGCAAGGTCTAAAAGAATATACCAAGGAACCAGAAATCACTTGAGAGCAAAAGCCTTGGAAGAAAAAGAAATCCTGTCTTTAAAACAACAAATAAACAAAAAACACAAGCTTTTAGGTGTTGATGGGCAAAATCTCTTGCCTAGAGCAAGTAAAAAACAGACAAAACCCCCCAAGACCCAAGTTTTTCCCATGTGTATGCAGGATGAGTGGGGAATGAAGGCAGGAATGCCCACACTTTAAAATAAAAGGAGAGAAAAGGTCTCGCGTAAACGATGTATATGGTTGGAAACATTAAACTGACAATAGTGTATGTGGCGACCCAGCAGTCCCCTCCACTCGCTGTACTTCCCAGTGTTAGTCCAGAGGCAATCGATCACTTTTTACTTATATCTCTAAATAATACTCACACTTCCTGTGTTTTACTTAAGACACCTATTACTGCTGTGGGCCAAAACTATTCATTTTCACAGTCCTCAAAAATTGTTTTAAAACTGTATTTTCCAGAAAGGATAATCTTTAATTTTCAAATGTAACACTTTTCCTAGAAAGTCAAAGAAAAAGGCATTTTCACTACAGGAGAACCCTAACCATCACTTGCACCATTTTTCAAAAAAGCAGGTCTTATTCTCAGCAGAAAAGTTCCTGTGCAAATGGCATTAGGCTTCATTCATGGAATCTCAGCTTTTGTCTTAGTATCACCACAAAGCTATTTTCTTTAAGCAGTTTATTAAGTTTTTCTAAACCTGATTCATTGTCTGTAAAATGAGGATAATAATATTCATTCCATCTACCTCAGAAGTTGTTTTGATTATCAACTGAAATTAAGGATATGAGAGCATTTAAAAATATACAATAAGCTGGGCTCGGTGGCTCAGCCTGTAATCCCGCGCCTTTGGGAGGCTGAGGTGAGTGGATTGCCTAAGCCCGCGGGTTCGAGACCCGCCTGGGCAACTTGGCGAGACCTCATCTCTACAATAAATCAAAAATTAGCCAGGCGTGGTAGTGCACGCCTGTAGTTCCAGTTACTTGGAAGGCTGAGACAGAAGGATCACTGGAGCCAGAATTCAAGGCTGCAGTGAGCCATGATAAGCACTACCGAACTCTAGCCTGGGTGACAAGAGTGAAACTCTGTCTCTTAAAATAGTATTTACAAAAGGATTACCAGAGGGTTCTTTTAAATAGGCAGTCTCCTAAAAATATTTTGATGTAAAAAAAGTTTTTAATGAAAAATTTCACACATATAGAAGCACAAACTTAATACAATACCTATGTCCCATCACCCAGACTTGGAAAGTTTCATTAACATTATTCTATCTTTTTTCCAAGTCTTTTAAAAAAAGTGTTTTTATTTTAAAAATTATTTTTACTTATAGATTCGATCCCAGCTCACTAGCTAGCAGTGTGACCTGAGCACATTACCCAAGCTTTCTAAGCCTCAGTTTCTTCACCTTTAAAACAAGAATAAGCTGGGCTCGGTGGCTCAGCCTGTAATCCTGCGCTTTGGGAGGCTGAGGTGAGTGGACTGCCTCAGTCCGCGGGTTCAAGACCCGCCTAGGCAACTTGGCGAGACCTCACTTCTACAATAAATAAAAAATTAGCCAGGCGTGGTAGTGCGCGCCTGTAATTCCGGCTACTTGGAAGGGTGAGGTGGAAGGATCGCGGGAGCCGAGCAGGGCGAGGCTGCGGTGGCCGGGAGCAGCCACTACACTCCAGTCTGGGCGACAGAGTGAGACTCCAACTCAAAAAAACAAAACAAAACAAAAAACAAGGATAACAGCTGTGAGGCTCAATCTCAATCTAGAGTTGATTCATCGGCAAACCTTCTGTAAAGGGCCAGAAAGTAAGTATTTTAGGTGTTGTGGGTAACAGTCTCTGCTACTACTACAGCAGGAAACCAGTCACAGATAATATGTAAACAAATGGACAAGATGGCCGTGTTTCAATAGAATTGTATTTACAAAAACAGCCAAATTGGACTAGTTTGCCACCCTGATGTAAGGAATATATGTAAAGCTCTTGGTACAGTGCGTGTACAAAAAAAAAAAAATGGCAGTTGCTATTATTATTATTATTTTTTTTGAGTTGGAGTCTCACTCTGTCGCCCAGACTGGAGTGCAGTGGTCGCTCCCGGCCACGCAGCCTCGACCTGCTGGGCTCCGGCGATCCTTCCGCCTCAGCTTTCCAAGTAGCTGCAACTATAGGCGCACACTACCACGCCCGGCTAGTTTTTGATTTATTGTAGAGATGAGGTCTCGCCAAGTTGCCCAGGCGGGTCTCGAACCCACAGGCTCAGGCAATCCACTCACCTCAGCCTCCCAAAGGCGCGGGATTACAGGCGCTATTATTTTTGCTACTGTTTTCTAAAAGTTAAAAAGAACCTACCAGCTTATGAGGAGCTTTCACACCTTGGTTAATCCACCAGCCCCATGACACAGAAAGAATATTACGATCTCTGTTTTGTATATTAAGAATCAAGGCTCAGAAAGATTACGGACCTCATCCATGGTAACAGCTAATAAGTAGCTGAGCTAGGATTTGAAGATATCTTCTAGCTCCAGACCTGTAGCCGTTTCTCTTACATCATTACCACCAAGCCAGACATGCTAGACTGATTAAATAAGTCGAGGTTTTTGTGAAGGTCAGCTTTATCTAATTGTGATAGGCAAGCCAAGCTAATGAACCGGATACTTTATTTAGATTAAGAACATTCATGTCTCCTGGGTAGATACTCAAGTGTCAGAAAGCGTCCCCCAAATAAGGTCAAAAGCAAATCACTGTACCTTCGTTCCTGGAAACCAGGGGATAAGTCAGATTATGAGGACCAGAGGAAGTCGGGTTATTTGTTTCTTTTTCTTGGGCTGCTCCTGAGGTATCATCCACTTGGCAACTGGCCTCTTGCCGCAATGACCTGTCGCTATCACTGCCACGGTGAACATTCATCCTTAGATTCTGTGTCCTGAACTGTCTGCCTAACCAGAGAGAAATCCTGAAAGACAGCAATATGCATGATTCAGAACTCACAACATAAGTTTCCAAGGACTTCTAAGGTATGAAAGCCAAACTAGAAAACTGACAACTCTCATTCTCTCGTTTCTCTCAGGAGAAATGGGCATCTTAAACATTCTTAATTTTGTATTGAGAGGAATTGGGTTGATGTAAATAATCTTTACCAAGTCACTAAGAATGCAGATAAGCTTGTTATCAGGGAATAATTTTACAATTTATCCATGAACAGACATCAAGTCTACTGACTTCAATCAAATTCATAATCAGTTATACTTAGTAAATGGTGGTACAGTAACTTGGTGTTGATTATAACACAAATAATGAGGAGGAGGGAGAACCCCAATGTTTAACTTTTAAAAAATGTATGTTTTTTAAAATTGACATGTACAGTCTTGCAATAGTTAAGCACCAGGAAATAAAAAACCAGTCACAATCGTTAAGTCACACACAGCCTGAGTCACCAGAGCTAAAGAAAACCAACTCCCATGTGTAGTGCTTCAGTTCTCCCTTTCATCCCCCCTTTTCTTTTTTACCTTCTGGGCCCTTATGCTCAACCCCAAGCCCACTTCAAAATCACACTGGCCGTGAGGCTAACCATGTTATCTCTTCTGCAGGCAGCACACAGTCCCCATGAACAACACACTGAGTGCCACACTCAGCAGAGTAGAGAGCCACGGAGCCAGCAGCAGGGCATGTCAGTCTCCAGAAGCCTTGCTACTCTGTGTTTGCTAATCTGATAAATGAAATATGATCGTCCCTTTTAACACAGTCATTTAAAAAGTCGCTCATTTTCAACAATACTTCCAAAATCTCACCTTTCGGAGTCTTAGAAATTTTGGGTAGGTGGGGGGAAAGCTTGTTGGGTGAACACTAGGTAACAGTGGTGATGTAATCCTCTCCAGCCTGTTCGGCTGCACCAGACTCAAGCTCCAGCAGCCTCCCTGGATGCTTCCCGCCTCCCTGAACGTCTGTGAGGTGACAACAAGGTATGATGCAAGACAACCCAGTAGGCTGAAGCAAAGTCGGTTCTGGCAGACGTAATATAACCCAACTCTGATAACCACTGTTAATACTTAATCCTCAACACTTACTGATAACATCTTATTTCTATAAACCACACCTGTAGTTTTACGACTATATATATAGCTTTCAGTAAAGTTACTGGATCTGAACTAGCTAAGCACTGTATCAGCTGGGTTTCTTTTGTAGTCTCTCAAAGCTAGAGAAATTTCTGGTAATCTCTTCAGATTATCAACATATACAGTCTACGTATTTACCAACATCTACTGTATGGAAGGCATCATGCCAGTGCCAGGAACACGAAGGGCTGACCAACACTCAGGGGCTGCTTCTCAGTTCCAACGGTGGTCAGGTGGGTTTATACAGAGTAAATACAGACCCGGGATTCTGGACACTTGGGCCTGTCCCCTGAGAGTCTGTCTCCATAGGCTTTCAGGGAGCTATGGGAATTTGCAAGTAAAATAAAATAAAATAAAAAATAAACCCAAGGTAGTTATCACATGCATTCAGGTTTGGGGACCATAACATAAAAATCCTTAAAATTCATATTAGAAAATCACATCTAGGCTGGGTACGGTGGCTCACACCCATAATCCCAGACTTTGGGAGGCTGGGGAGGGAGAATCACTTGAGCACAGGAGTTCAAGACCACCCTGGGCAACATAGCAAGACCTTGTCTCTACAAAGGACCAAATAATTAGCCGGGTGTGGGCACACGCTCCTAAAGTCCCAGTTACTCAGGAGGCTGAGGGGGAAGGATCACCTGAGCCCAGGAGGTCGAGGCTGTGGTAGTTGTGATTGTCGTGATTATGAGACTGCACTCCCGCCTGGGTGGCAGAGTGAGATCCCAAGTCAAAAAAAAAAAAAAAAAAATATAGAAGAAAATCGTATCTAGCTATGTGGTTGGGAAAAGAAATTCTTTGTAAGAGACAAACTCGGAGCTGTGCTTTACAGTATTAGTAAAATGTTCTGCCCAAACTTTTTATTTTGAAACTTCCAATCTATAGAATAACTGAAACATCACTGCAACCAGTACTTCCATACCCCACTCAGACTGACCAATGATCATTCTGCCTCACCTGTGCGCGCATGCTCGTTCTCTCTCTCTCTCTATACATACACACACACACAGTGGTTCCCTGCCCTTATCTGAGAGTTTGCTTTCTGCAGTGGTCAGTTACTCGTGGTCTGAAAATAGTAAATGAAAAATTCCAGAAACATTCCATAAGCTTTAAACTGCATGCCATTCTGAGTAGCATGATGAGGTCTCCAGTCATCATACTATGCCCTGCCTGGGATGTAAATCATACCTTTGTCCAGTGTATCCAGGCTGTCTGCATGACCTGGCCATTGTAGCCCTCTCAGCTATCAGATTGACTGTTGTGGCATTGCAGCACTTAGATTCAAGCAACGCTTATTTAATAATGGCCCTAAAGCACAAGAGTAGTGATGCTGGCAATTCCAATATGCCAAAGAGAAGCTGTAAAATGCTTCCTATAAGGGAAAAGGTGAATGTTCTTAATAAGGAAAGAAAAAACTTGCATGCTGAGGTTGCTAATATGTACGGTAAAAAAACAAATCTTTGGCAGGGCTCAGTGGCTCAGCCTGTAATCCCAGCACTTTGGGAGGCCAAGGAGTGAGTGGATTGCCTGAGCCCGCGGGTTCAAGACCTGCCTGGGCAACTTGGTGAGACCTCATCTCTACAATAAATAAAAAATTAGTTGGGTGTGGTAGCGCGTGCCTGTAGTTCCAGCTACTTGGAAGGCTGAGGCGGAAGGATCGCCGGAGCCCAGCAGGTCGAG
>NW_007250415.1:115432-130052 GCF_000164805.1 Carlito syrichta
AAAAAAAAAAAAAAAAAACCAACAACAAAAAAACAAATCTTCTATCTGTGAAATAGTGAAAAAGGAAAAAGAAATTTGTGCGAGTTTTGCTGTCGCACCTCAAACTGCAAGTTATGGCCACGGTGCTTAGTTACAGTGGAAAAGGCATTACACCTGTATATGGAAGACATGGACAGACAGGTTTGCAGGCTGATGGCAATCGGGTGCAGTACTACGCATGGTTTCAGGCATCCACTGGGATTTCTGGAATATATTCCAGTGGATGGGGGGGTATCACTTGAAAAAGTTGTAGCCATCATAACAGTTCATCCCGAATATCTTAGCATGCATATCTTAAAAATTAGAAATTTCTCCTACAGGCCAGGCACAGTGGCTCATGCCTGGAATCCCAATGCTTTAGAAGGCCAAGGTGGGAGAATCACTTGAGGCCTGGAGTTCAAGACTAGCCTGGCAACATAGCAAGACCCTGTGTCTACAAAAAAAATTTTATCCAGCCATAAACAATCATGAAATAATGTCTTTTACAGCAACTTGGATGGAATTGGAGAATATCATCCTAAGTGAAATAATGCAAGAACAGAAAACCAAACATCACATGTTCTCACTTATAAGTGGGAGCTAACCTAAGGATCTGCAAAGGCAGAGAGAATGATATAATGGACACTGGAGACACAGAAGGGGAGGGTGGGAAGAGGGCAGAGGGATGAAAAATCGCCTGTTGCGTACAATGTGCACAGGCGGGGGTGGTGGGTACACTTACAATGCAGACTTTTTCCCCAATATACAATGCATCCATGTAACCAAAAACCATTTGTACCCACTAAAGCTATTAAAATTAAAAAAAAAATTTTTTTTGAGTTGGAGTCTTACTCTGTCACCCAGGTCATGAGTGGCACACTCATGGCCACCACAGCCTCGGCCTACTGGACTCAGGCAATCCTGCCTCAGCCTTCCAAGTAGCTGGAACTATAGGAACATGCTACCATGCCTGGCTAATTTTTTGATTCATTGTAGAGACGAGGTCTTGCCAAGTTGCCCAGACTGATCTTGAACCCCTGGACTCGGCAATCCTCTCGCCTCCACCTTTCAAATTGCTAGAATTACAGGCATGAGCCACCACATCCAGCCCCACCACACACAATTTTTTTTTTTTAAATAGCTGGGCACAGTGGTGTACACTTCAAGTCCTAGCGACTCAGGAAGCTGAGGTGGAAAGATCACTTGAGCCTAGGAGTTTGAGATTACAGTGAGCTATGATCTTACCACTGTACTCTAGCCTGGGTGACAAAGTAAGACTGTCTCTAAAAAAATAAAAATAAAATAAGATAAATTTGTCCTCCAAAACAGAACAGTACCCTTTTCATACCTAAGAAAATCAACAGTTCCATAATATCACTAACATGCAATCCATAGTCACATCCACCCACCTGGCCTCATAATTTCTTTTTTTGTTTTGGAGATAGGGTCTCACAAGTGCCCTGGGGAAAGCTAACGCTAAAATACAAGTTGGGACCTGCTTATAGAGGCCCTCAAATTACAAGGTAAAACAGAATTAGGATTTTGTTCTGTAGCCAAGCTTTAAAATAAATAAGACCACAGAAAGACTGGAGGGGTTATAAGAGGAGGTGACTGGAACTGTCTAGGAGTGAGGCAGTATGGATCTTTATTTTGAGTCAGAGTCTCATTCTGTCACCCAGGCTAGAGTGCAGTGGCATGCACACGGCCACCGCAGCCTCGACCTGCTAGATTCAGGTGATCCTTCTGCCTCAGCCTTCCAAGTAGATGGAATCACAGGCATGTGCCACCACACCCAGATAATTTTTGATTTATTGTAGAGATGAGGTCTTGCCAAGTTGTCCAGGCTGGTCTCAAAACCGTAGGCTCAGACAATGCTCTTGCCTCAGTCTCCTAAAGTGCTGGGATTATAGACATGAGCCACTGTGTGCCAAGCACTAAGGATCTAGATGGGTTGACAATAAGGAGAAGAGTAGTCCCTAAGATGCAGTCTCACCTATCTTCAAGAGCTTGTGATCTACCTACTGAGATAACATATTACACGGGTGTTACACAATACAGAAAAGTGATATTTTAGGATCAGAAGAGACTTTAGTGATCATATTGTTCACTGGTTCTCAAATCTAGTTGATAATTAAAATCACCTAAAGAAACGTGTTAAAAACATATTACTGGGTTCCATTTTCCAGATTTTTTTTTTTGAGTTGGAGTCTCACTCTGTCGCCCAGACCGGAGTGCAGTGGCCGCTCCCGGTCACCGCAGCCATGACCTGCTGGGCTCTGGCGATCCTTCCGCCTCAGCCTTCCAAGTAGCTGGAACTACTGGCACGCGCTATCACGCCCGGCTGATTTTTTGATTTATTGTAGAGATGAGGTCTCATCAAGTTGTCCAGGTGGGTCTCGAACCCGTGGGCTCAGGCAATCCACTCACCTCAGGCTCCCAAAGGCACAGGATTACAGGCTGAGCCACCGAGCCCGGCATTCTCCATATTCTAATTTAATAAGTCTGCGGTTGGGGTTGGAAAATCTGAATTTTTTTTTTTTTTTTTTTTTTTTGAGTTGGAGTCTCACTCCATTACCCAGGCTGGAGTACAGTGGTACACGTGCTCACAGCTACCCCAGCATTGACCTGCTGGGCTCTGGTGATCCTTCGCCTCAGCCTTCCAAGTAGCCGGAACTACAGTAGGCACACGTTACCACGCTCAGCTAATTTTGTATTTATTGTAGAGACGAGGACTTGCCAAGTTGCCCAGGCTGGTCTTGGACCCACGGGCTCAGGCAATCCACTTGCCTCGGTCTCCCAAAGTGCTGGGATTACAGGTTGATGTTTGTTTTTTAAGTCGGAGTCTCACTCTGTCACCCAGACTGGAGTGCAGTGGTACAATCACAGCTCACTGCAGCCTCGACTTGGGCTCAGGTAATCCTTCTGCCTCAGCCTCCCAAGTAGCTAGGACTAAAGGCATGTGCCACCAAGACTGGCTAATTTTTAAAATCTATTTTGTAGAGATATGGTCTCGCTATGTTACCTAGGCTGGTCTCAAACCCCTGAGTCAAGTGATCCTCCTGCCTCTGCCTCCCAAAGTGCTGCAATTACAGGCATGAATCACCGCACCTGGCAGAATCTGAATTTGCAACAAGCTCTGAAGAGATTCCACTGACTGCCCATGATTGGGAACTACTGTGCTAATATAACCTTTTCATTTTATGGATGTGCAGCTGAATCACACAATATTCTTTTCCAAAAGTATTCTAGATTACAATTTAGGGCTAGGGAGGCCTTTTAAATTAAGACCAAAACCACAAAAGCTACAGGAGAAAGACAAATCTTTTTTTTTAAAATATGAGTTGGAGACTCATTCTGTCATCCATGGCTCGCCACAGCATCGACCTCTTGGGCTCAGATGATCCTTCCAACCTCATCCTCCTGAGTAGCTGGGACTACAGGTACGCACCACCATATCTGATTAATTGTTTTGATTTTTTGTGTGTGTGGAGACAAGTTCTTGCTATGTTGCCCAGGCTGGTCTCAAACTCCTGAGCTCTAGCAGTCCTCCTGTCTCAACCTTCCAAGGTGCTGGGCTTACAGGCATGAGACACTGCCCAGCCTGAGAAAGACAAACCTAGGCCGGGCTCAGTGACTCAGCCTGTAATCCCAGCATTTTGGGAGGCTGAGGTGAGTGGATTGCCTGAGCCTGTGGGTTCAAGACCAGCCTGGGCAACTTGGTGAGACCTCATCTCTACAATAAATCAAAAATTAGCCAGGTGTGGTAGCAAGTGCCTGTAGTTCTGGCTACTTGGAAGGCTGAGGCGCAAGGATCGCCGGAGCCCAGCAAGTCGAGGCTGCGGTGGCTGGGAGTGTGCCACTGTACTCCAGTCTGGGCAACAGAGTGAGACTCCAACTCAAAAAAAAAAGAAAAAAAGATAGTCAATAGCCTGATCATAAATGAAATGTTCCTCGGAGTTATGCCATTATTGTCAATTGTCAATTTCTCTTTTTAATAAACCTTTTTTTTTTTAAGAGAAAAGGTCTCACTCTGTCACCCAGGCTGGAGTGCAGTGGCACAACCACAGCTCACCAAAGCCTCAAACTCCTGGGTTCAAGTGATCCTCCCACCACAGCTTCCCAAGTACCTGGGACTATAAGCATACACTACCACACCGGCTACTTGGAAGGCTGAGGCGCAAGGATCGCAGGAGCCCAGCAGGTTGAGGCTGTGGTGGCTGGGAGCATGCCACTGCACTCCAGTCTGGGCGACAGAGTGAGACTCCAACTCAAAAAAAAAAAAAAGACAAATCTAACTACAAATAAATTTTAAATTTTGTATGACAAAAGATCCTGTAAGTAAAGACAACCGTCTTGAAAAAACTCTACTTGTAACCGACTTAAGGATTACTATCAATATTCCATGAAGGCTTATTGAATACTTGATACCAGCACAACAGAAAAAAGGCAAAGGGTGCAAATATCCAGAAGAGAGTTGGTGAAGTTCTATCAATCACCTACAATGTAGAATTTATGGCCAAAAAAACAAGATGAGTAGGGCAGAAAATTCAAAGGGTATCTGTTGCCAGGACCACTTTTGTTCCTCATTTCTACCTTAGAAGAAAATCATAACCAAAGAGAAGCAGGAGAAAATAGCATCACAGTTCCACAGGAAAGCTGGTACTCCTCTGATTCCACTGCCCGTTTTCTTCCTTCTCATCTGAGAACTACAGGCCCAGCCAACAAGCTGGCAGATAAAAGTGCAAGGACAGTAGAGACAAGATTATAAATGCTTGATACATTTTCCTATCTCCTTTACATGATAACTCTTACTATCCTTAGTACCTTTTCACCAATATAACTATGTTAAGGGCAGCTTTTGTGAGCTAAAAGGCTATATTACAATTACTTGGAGTTATATTAAGACTTCAAATTCAGTTTATAGTTAAACAGTCTAATGACCCCAAATAATTTCTTTCATAACCTTATCAGACTAATTACCTAATTTAAGAAACATTAATGTACTATAAACAAAAATATTTAAAGAATATAATAAAACACTCTTGTAGCCACCACCCAGTTTAAATATAAAACACGAATCCCCTAAGTTTGGTATTTCCATCAAAATCTTAAAACTATATTTATAATCTTAGTACATTATTTTCTTGTGTTAGCAATTCAGTCGCCTACCAAGCAAGTTTTTTTGTTTTTTTTTTTTTTGAGTTGGAGTCTCACTCTATTGCCCAGGCTGGAGTGCAGTGGCACACTCACAGCCACCCCAGTATCAACCTGCAGGGCTCAGGCAATACTTCCGCCTCAGCCTTCCAAATAGCTGGAACTGCAGGAGCATGTTATCACGTCCAGCTAATTTTTTGGTTTTTTATTGTAGAGATGAGGTCTTGCCAAGTTGCCCAGACTGGTCTCGAACCCTTGGGCTCAGGCAATCCTCTCACCTTGGCTTCCCAAAGTGCTGGGATTGTAGGCCTGAGCCACCACACCTGGCCCCAAGTCTTTTTTTAAGTACTCAAAAAGCTCTAGTCAATCTTTAACAATCAGACTTATAAATATAGCATATATCAAAAGTTCCTAAACTTTACAATACCCTTTTCAAACAGCATAGTTTTCCTGCAATCTTAAATTAATAATCAAGGCTGGGCACAGTGACTCATGCCTGTAATCCCAGCACTTTGGGAGCCCGAAGTCAGGAGTTCAAGACCAGCCTGGGCAACATGGTGAGACCCTGTCTCTAGAAAAAATTAAAAATTAGCTAGGCAGCATGGCGTGTACCTGTAGATCCAGATACTAGGGAGGCTGAGGTAGAAAGATTGCTTGAGCTATGATCACACCACTCCAGCCTGGGTGACAGAGCAAGACCCTACTGCTAAAAGAAATAAAAAATAAGCCGGACTCGGTGGCTCAGCCTGTAATCCCGCGCCTTTGGGAGGCTGAGGTGAGTGGATTGCAGGTTCAAGACCCGCCTGGGCAACTTGGCAAGACCTCATCTCTACAATAAATCAAAAAAATTAGCCAGGTGTGGTAGCGTGCGCCTGTAGTTCCAGCTATTTGGAAGGTTGAGGATGAAGGATCGCCAGAGCCCAGCAGGTCAAGGCTGCGGTGGCCGGGAGCGGCCACTGCACTACAGTCTAGGCGACAGAGTGAGACTCCAACTCAAAAAACAAAAATGAACACAAAAAAATAAAAATAAAAAATAAACTAATAATCAAATCTAAACCCAGATACTCAAAAACATATTTAAGTGAGACTCAAAAATTAATCTGCTGAAATTCTTTAATTTGTCAAATTACCACAAATGTTACATCCTAAATCCAGATGACTTAAACTTTATTGACTTAACACATATCATGTGCTACATATTATTTAAGAACTTTATAAATATTATTTAGTATAAGCTCAAAAAAATTTATGAGGAGATGCCCTCATTACTCCCATTTTACAGATAAGAATACTAAAGAAGAAGGTTAAGGGAGGTTCCCACAGTCCTATAGCTAATGAGTGGCAAAGCCAGGCTTTTGGCTTCAGTCGGTGCCGTGTGCCATTAGGCTGTGTTGCCTCTCCTTATAGGTCTGATTTACACACAACCTTTCTGTGCCAGTATTGGGCATACCTACAACCTTTCCTGTTTAAATAATTGCTCGATGAGAGGACCTCTAAATCAATTTATCTTCATCTTTTGGCTAGATTTAACTAGTTAAGGTCGCTGTAATGATACTTTTAAGGAGGAACAATTCAAGGCACATAATAGATCAAGCAAAGAAAAGGACAGTCAATATGCTAGAATTCCCACAGTGAGGTCTCTAAGGTTCAGGATGCTCTTCTGCTTGCTATCACCTAAATTCTCTAGAGGAAGAGATACACAAGCTGTAAGGATAATTTCATGACAAACTAGGAAATCCAAGGGATACACACTATTAACAATAACATTTTAAAAAGCAAGTGCAATTAAAATATTAAAAATGAGGCCGGGCACAGTGACTCACATCTGTAATCCCAGTACTTTTGGGAGGCCAAGGTGAGAGGACTGCCTTTGCCCAGAGTTTCAAGACCAGCCTGGGTAACTTGGTGAAACCTCGTCTCTATAATAAATCACAAGAAAAACTAGCTGGGCGTGGTGGCGTTTGTCTGTGGTACCAGCTACTTGGAAGGCTGAGGCGGAAGGACTGCCTGAGCCTAGCAGGTTGACGCTGGGCCACGAGCGTGCCACTGCACTCCAGCCTAGGCAACAGAGTGAGAATCCTACTCAAAAATAAAAAAATAAAAATAAAAAGTGTATTAGTCAACACAGACTATTATATGTTTACACAGCAAAAGAGCTGAAGGTTTTGGAGCACAGATCCATCAATCAGTACTGCAGCAACAGAACTAATGTGTAGAAAATTCTAGAGAAAATCCAAAGTCGTCAAAAGTGCAAAGTCATCTAGCTCATGGACAAGTGTCAATCACTGTCAAAGTGTTCATGTATTCTTAGCAAAAACGAGGACAATGCAGATAATGTAACTCACACACACACGCTCTTATCTGAATCCTGAGACACCCGACATTGACTACATCATCATCACTCTAATAACAATTTAGGAATAAGAAGCACTATTATACTAAACATATGCACAATTTTAAGATGCATCCCGATTCCAAAAATGTTAAAATATGAACTGAAAAATTATGGTATATGTTAGTGTAATGCTCTCTTGGGAAGGAGTGCCCTTTGCACCTAAATAATATCTTTACTTCCTTTTTAATATTAAAAGTCTTATTAAAAAATGAAATAATAAGCCGGGTTCGGTGGCTCAGCCTATAATCCCGCACTTTGGGAGGCTGAGGTGAGTGGACTGCCTGAGCCGACGAGTTAGAGACCAGCCTGGGAAACTTGGTGAGACCTTATCTCTACAATAAATCAAAAAATTAGCCGGGTGTGGCAGCGTGCGCCTGTAATTTCAGCTACTTGGAAGACTGAGGCAGAAGGATCGTTGGAGCCCAGCAGGTCGAGGATGCAGTGGCCGAGAGCGGCTACTGCACTCCAGTCTGGGCGACAGAGTGAGGCTCCGACTCAAAAAAAAAAAGAAAAAGAAATAATAGTGACAGAAAATGATGGCCAGAATTTTTAAAAATATCCCTACCTGGCATGTTGGCAACCTTTTAATAATCTCCCAATCACTCCCTACCCCCCCAATTTTACCAATCAAGAATCTCAGAATCTGGGAACTCAATAACCTTCCACCTAATACCACAGAATGTCTCTGCTGATTCACTGTGGTATACCAAATATCCAAGTATAGTCTCTTACACCCACCATGACCTTCACACACTGGTTTAGTCCTACTCCCTAGAAAAACATATCCTTCTATCACTTCCAATCCATTAAGTATTTCAGGACAAACACCATGAATTCCTTCCTTTGATCAGCATACTAAATCTACAATTTTTGCCAGTTTTGCATGTAATGCTGTTTCTAGACCTCTGATTTTGGTCAGGAGTACAGACCTTATAAACAGCAAGGTCTTTTTCAACACTCAACATTGTATAATCACAAGAAACCATTTCAATTCTAAATTCCACAATATTACAGATGCAAATAATGTGGAAGTCTCTGAAAAGCATCAGATACATGATTCAAAGGATTACAAAGTACCTTCATTAATTCAAGAATAGTATACTACCACGGATACAACTTTTGCCCATTCAGTTGGCAGGCTGAAAAATTATAATGTAGTGTTGGGTAGGATTAGGAGAAATGGGCACTCTCTGTAGTTGGGTGGGAATGCAGCTGTAACTTTTCTGGAGGGTAATTTGGCAACATATTTCATAAGCCTTAAAAAAGTGCCCATCCAGCCGGGCTCGGTGGCTCAGCCTGTAATCCCGCGCCTTTGGGAGGCTGAGGTGAGTGGATTGCCTGAGCCCGTGGGTTCGAGACCCACCTGGGCAGGCGAGACCTCATCTCTACAATAAATAAAAAAAAAAATGAGCCGAGCGTGGTAGCACGCGCCTGTAGTTCCAGCTACTTGGAAGGCGGAGGCGGAAGGATCACCGGAGCCCAGCAGGTCGAGGCTGCGGTGGCCAGGAGCGGCCACTGCACTCCAGTCTGGGCAACAGTGAGACTCCAACTCAAAAAAAAAAAAAAAAGTGCCCATCCTTTGTTCATCCAAAATTCTACAAGTTTGCTGAATGGGAATAATAATGACAACGGTATTAAGTAAATTTTTTACATACGACTGTTCACATATACATTTCCATTTCTGGCCCAGCCATATTCCTTCAGTGCTGATCTTGCTCCCACAAACATAGTGAATGTTCCTAAAACCCACCAGACTTTCTGTAAGAAGTATGGCAAGCACCATCCCACAAAGTGACACAATGGGAGAAGGGCAAGGATTCTCTGTATGCCCAGGGAAAGTGGCGTGATGACAGGGAGCAGAGTGGCTATGATGGGTGGACTACGTCGATTTTCCAGAACAAGGTTAAAACTACAAAGATTGTACTGAGGCTTGAGTGTGTTGAGCCCAGCTGCAGATCTAAGAGAATCCTGGCTACTAAGAGATGCAAGCATTTTGAGCTGGGAGGAGATAAAAGAAAGGCCAAGTGATCCAGTTCTGAGTGTTATATCAGAATTGTTTTATTGTGAAGACAATAAAGTGTTGAGGTTATGTTTTTTAAAAAAGAATATTCATAGCCGGGCTCGGTGGCTCAGCCTGTAATCGCAGCGCTTTGGGAGGCTGAGGTGAGTGGATTGCCTGAGCCTGCGGATTTGAAACCCGCCTTGGCAAGACCTCATCTCTACAATAAATCAAAAATCAGCCGGGCGTGGTAGCGCATGCCTGTAATTCCAGCTACGTGGAAGGCTGAGGCGGAAGGATCGCTGGAGCCCAGCAGGTCGAGGCTGCAGTGGCCGGGAGTGGCTACTGCACTCCAGTCTGGGCGACGGAGTGAGACTCCAACTCAAAAAAAAGAAAAAAAAAAAAAGAATATTCATAACAATTTATGATGACAGAAAATTGAGATAAGGTAAATTAAGTACAATCCAAATGCTGATTTCCTATGCAAACATTAAAAAATGTTTTAGAACATTTCTAGGACACTATGGGATTTCTGACTTTAGTTATGATGTACAGATTTGTATCATACTAAACCTCCTATTGAAAGTCATCAGAAAAGCTGGGTATAACAGAAAAAAACATCTGTTTGAAGGCATTGGACAACTGGTAAGGCAGCCAAGACTCAGGGAGCAATTGTGGTGGTCAATTGTCTTGACCATGTTGGCTAGGCTACAGTTTCCAGTTATTCAAACACTAATGTAGGTGTTGCTATGAAGGTATTTGGTAGATATGATTAGAGCCTAGAATCTCTTTACCTTAAGTAAAGAAGATTATCGTAGATAATCCGGGTGGGCCTGATCCAATCAGTTGAAAGGCTTTAAAGGCAGATTTGAAGCTCCTCTGAGGAAGAAATTCCGCCTATGGATGGAGGACTATAGCTTCTGCTCCTGCTGGAGAGTTCCAGGCTGTCCCTCCTCACAGCAACCTGCCTATGAATTTCAGACTTGCCAAGCTAGTCCCCAACATCGTGTAAGCCAATTCCTACACACACACACTCACATCCACACCCACACACACCCGTACTGGTTGTTTCTCTGGTGGAACCCTGATAGAGAAGGGAAATAAACAGAGGTAAGGCTGGGCTCCGTGGCTCAGCCTGTAATCCCGCGCCTTTGGGAGGCTGAGGTGAGTGGATTGCCTGAGCCCGCGGGTTCGAGACCCGCCCGGGCAACTTGGCGAGACCTCATCTCTACAATAAATAAAAAATCAGCCAGGCATGGTAGCGCATGCCTGTAATTCCGGCTACTTGGAAGGCTGAGGCAGAAGGATCGCCGAAGCCCAGCAGGTCGAGGCTGCGGTGGCCGGGAGCAGCCACTGCACTCTAGTCTGGGCGACAGAGTGAGACTCCAACTCAAAAAAAGAAAAAAAAAAACAGAGGTAAGCACAGCATTCTGTACCCCTTTTCCCTACAGATATTTGCCAGTTTGAAAGCAACTGTCAAGGACTATAAAGCTGAGCAAAAAGCAGCAGCTAAGAAGGTGAGACGTTAGGCAGAGCTTCGGTCAGTCTCACAGTGCTAGAGAGAGCTTTAAAGCACGTATTAGAAAAGCTGGAATGGGTCTGCCAAGGAGAAAGGATCCTGTAAAACGCCCAAGTTCTCCCTTGGGAGCCTGAAAGAGTGATGAACAGGAACGGCAAAGTTTTCTGGAGAAGAGCCAGACATATTTTAGGTCTTGCCAGGCCACATCATTACAAATCAAAAGTAGCCATAACAATTCATCAACGGGAAGCATGGCTATGTTCTAGTAAAATTGAATTTATTAAAAAAAGCAGTGGGTAGCAGTTTGCCCACTCCTGATGTAGCATAACACCATTCATAAATTTGACTTGATTGCAGAGTGATTCTTTTTCAAGTACATTTAAGAACTTGATCAGAACTGACCATACTCTGGCCATATGATAAATCTCCATACATTTATTTATTTATTTATTTATTTTTTTAGTTGGAGTCTCACTCTGTCTCCCAGGCTAGAGTGCAATGGCATGCTTCTGGTCACCACAACCTCAACCTGCTGGGCTCAGGCAATCCTTCTGCCTCAGCCTTCCAAGTACCTGGAACACATTACCACACCCAGTTAATTTTTTTTTAATTGCAGATGAGGTATCGCCAAGTTGTCCAGGCTGGTCTCGAACTTGTGGGCTCAGGTAATCCTCACCTCGGCCTCCCAAAGTGCTGGGATTATAGGCATGAGCCACCATGCCCGACCTCCACACATTTCAAAGAATTGAAATGATATAGTTACGTTCTCCGAATATAGGAGAAAGAAGTTAAAAATTCATGACAAAACCACAATATCCCCAAATCAATCAACATACTTCTAAATAATTTGGGGCCAAAAAAACAAGACAGTGAGAGGGAGAAAAGATTCTGAACTGAATGATAATTAAAATATAACATACCAGAACTTGTTGAATGAGGCTTAACCCATGCATATATTTAAAGCATATATTAGAAAAGAATGAAAAACAATTATCAAAGTATCCCCTTCTCAACAAGATAGAAAAAGAACAGTCTATTAACCCTAAAGAATGTGTAAGGAAAGAAATACGAGCAGAAATTAATGAAAAAGAAAACAGCAGGTCGTGGTGGCTCAAGCCTGTAATCCCAGCACTTTGGGAGGCTGAGGCAAGAGCCTGGGGGTTTGAGACCAGCCTGGGCAACTTGGTGAGATTTCATCTCTAACAATAAATAAAAAAATAAGCCAGGCGTGGTAGTACACACCTGTATTTCCAGCTACTTGGGAGGCTGAGGTGGAAGGATTGATTGCCTGAGCCCAGCAGGTCGAGGCTGCGGTGGCCATGAGAACATGCCACTGCACTCCAGGCTGGGCAACAGAGTGAGACTGCGACTCAAAAAAAAAAAGAAAGAAAGAAAAAGAAAACAAAAGCTCAACTGAGAAAAATCAATGAAGCCCAAAGTCGGCTTTTTAAAAAAGACTAAGAAACTTGAAGCCCCAGAAAACTGATCAAAAAAGAAAGAAATAATGGTAATGGTTGCACAACTCTGAATATGCCAAAAACCATGTACAGTAAGCCCTCTACATACCAACGAGTTCTGTTCCAAGATGCACTTCTAAGTCCAACAAAGTTAGCCTTGGTATCCAACTAATACCACTGGCTATATAGTACTGTACTTTACTGTAATATGTTTATAATACCTTGCACACAAATAATACATTTTTTAAAACCACAAAAAATAAAGAAAACACTTTTTAATCTTACAGCACAGGTCCTTGAAAAGGATGGTAGTACAGTACAATACAAGAGCTGGCACACAGGGGCTAGCAGCGAGTGACCAGGCAAGAAGAGTTACTGACTGGAGGAGGGAGAGGAGGTGGGGAGAGCTGAAGGATCGTCAGCAACAGGAGACAGAGAGCAAGCTACAATGTCACTCATGCCTGATGTGGATGACACAGGTTCTGGTTCCTTGCTGGATTCAATCGAACCTACCCTCTTGAAAGAAAAGATTCAGTGATGGCTGGGTAGTGGCTCTTTTTTCCTCGTCACAGATGACACAGTAGCACTGGATTACATTCTGAACAGCAGCTGCAACCTTTGTGTGCTATTGTACGTCCCAGTTTTATGCCTCAAAAACAACAGTGCCTCCATTTCAAATAAAGAAAATCCTCTTGCCATATCCTGTGTCGTGAATCTCATTGGTTCTTCAGGTCCTTTTTTGTCTTATCCTCTCTTCGTCCTTTCTCTGGGCCTCCGAATTCATCAGGTCCTCATTAATAAGCTCCTTCTGTTGCAGTGAAGTTGTCCTCTTGCAGATCAAGCTCCAGCTTCTTGCCGAGGGTCACTAACTTATGCGACTGGACATGCAAATGCATGCTCACAGTTTTGAAAGTTCACAACTTGAAGGTTCATATGTAGGGGACTTACTGTATCGCTTATATGGGTGAATTGTATGTTATATGAATTGAATATTATATGAATTATCTCTCAATAAGTTGTTAAAAAATGAAAATAAAGGTGCATATTATAATTATTACCAATGAAAAAGACCATCATTACAGATCAGACTCAAAAGATGAGCAGTTATTCTGTATAATTTATGCCAAAAAAATCAAAATTTTTAGATGAAATGAGCATACCACAATTTATTGAAACTGATATAGAAAAGTTAAATCTAAAAAGTCCTATATCTAGTAAAGAAATTCAATCTATGATTAAAACATGTACATAAGGAAAGCTCCAGGAAAAAATAGCTTGAGTAGCAAGTTCTCTCACTCAAACTCTTCCAGGGAACAGAATGAGAAGGAATATTTCCGAATTTGTTTTCTGAGGCTAGCATATTGACCCCACACCTGGCAAGAACATTAAAAAAAGGACTGCAGATCATGCTTTCTCATGAATATAATCATAAAAATCCTAAACATGCCAGGTGTGGTGGCTCAGGCCTATAATCCCAGCACTTTGGGAGGCCGAGGTGAGAGGACTGCCTGAGCCTGCGTGTTCGAGACCAGTCTGGGCAACATGATGACACTTCGTCTCTACAATAAATAAAAAAATCGGCTGGGCATGATAGCATGCACCTATAGTTCTGGCTACTTGGAAGGCTAAGATGGAAGGATAGCTGGAGCCCAGCAGGTTGACACTGGGGTGGCAGTCACTGTGCCACTGCACTCCAGCCTGGACAACAGAGTGAGACTCCACCTCATAAAAAAAAAAAAAAATCCTAAACATTAGAAAATCAAATCAGTAGTGGGATTGCACCTGTGAATAGTCACTATACTCTGGTCTTGGGCAAAATATTGACATCTTGTGTAAAAAAATAAAGTAGAATAAAATTTTAAAACTACTTGGAACAGTTTAAGAGAAAAATGTTAAAGTTTATATTATCACAAAGAGAGTCTGACATTTTTTCCATCTAGATTAAAGAAGAACTTTGTTTAATAGATGAATTAGGAATTTAGGTTAAATATATGGAGTACTTTCCTTTCCTTTTTTTTTTTTTTTTGAGTTGGAGTCTCACTCTGTCGCCCAGACTGGAGTGCAGTGGCCGCTCCCGG
>NW_007250415.1:130226-133454 GCF_000164805.1 Carlito syrichta
ACTCACTCACTCCCCCTTCCCTACCAGGCGATTACAGACCTTCTTCCCTCTCTCTTTAGCCGCTGCTCTAATAAATCTCTTGGCCTCAAAGGGTGTTGAGTCTCACTGGCGCCATCGTCCTTCAGCTCCAGCGATCCTTCCGCCTCAGCCCTCCAAGTAGCTGGAACTACAGGCGCGTGCTACCACGCCCAGCTAGTTTTTGATTTATTGTAGAGATGAGCTCTCGCCAAATTGCCCAGGCGGGTCTCAAACCCGCGGGCTCAGGCAATCCACTCACCTCAGCCTCCCAAAGTGCAGGATTACAGGCTGAGCCACCAAGCCCGGCATGGAATACTTTCTTAAGCACATTATTCAGTAGGCTAACAGGATAATCTTGATAGTTTTAAATATAACAATGTTTCTGCAGAGGTATGATGTGTTGCTGAAGGTATGCAATAGCAAGCATGATTCTAAAGAACAGGTAAAGGCAGTCACTGGAAAAAGGATGTGGCCTGTGCCCCAGGGCACCGGACCCTCAATCATATGAGCAAGGGCATATTCAAATTACTCAGCATGTAACTTCCTAACAGATTGTTAGGGACTGAACTATGTCCCCCTCAAAATTCCTATGTTGAATCTTTAACCCCTAAGACCTCCAAAAGTGTGACTGTATTTGGAGACAAAGTCTTTAAAAACATAATTAAGGTTAAATGACATCATCAAGATAGACCTTAATCCAATATGACTGGTATCTTTTTAAGGAGACTTAAGGAGGGAGGCTCACTTGAGCCCAGGAGGTCAAGACTGCAGTGAGCCATGATCATGGCTCACTGCATTCCAGCCTGGGTGACAGAGTGAGATCCCAACTCAAAAAAGAGAGATTAGAACACGGAAACAGACAGAAGGATAACAATGTGAAGACGCGGGAAAGAAGCCTCAGAAGAAATCAACCCTGCTGACAACTTCATCTTGGACGTCTAGCCTCCAGAACGGTGAGAAAATAAAGTTTTGTCAAGTCACCCAGCCTGTGGTCCTTTGTTAAGGCAGCCCTAGCAAACTAACACACAGATATAACTATAAAAGTTAAATTGCATCTTCCCCCACCAAAAAAGAGGTTGACAAATACATGGAAGGTATTGTAGAAGGTTTTGTGGTATAGACACTGATCTTCATATAGAGGTGTTAAATCATCAGCTGCTTGAGCTTTCAATAATCTATGCAACGATTCAATGTAACTTTCCTCCATAATTTTATCAACAGTACTTTACATTTGTATAGCACCCGAAATTCAAAATTCATTAATATTTGTTACTGCATCTGATGCTCACAGATGCAGAAATTTCAAGCCCATGACAGAGCCAGCAGTGACAGAGACAAGCAGAAGCAAATCCTCTGGTCTGGATCACGGATCTTTCCACTACATCCCAACGCCTTCCAAAATTACAGGCTCCCCATTTCAGTAAGCACAGAGATAAAGTTTACTTTATATTGATCATAAACCCTTAGTACTCCAAATAGTGGAAAGAACAATCTGAATTTAAATAAAATTATATCTTGAAATCAATAATTTTTTTCCTAAGCACAATAGTATGTCAAACATTATAGTATTTAAAAAATTTTTAATGGTCAGCATTTCCTGAAAATATACAATTTGTCAGGAATGGTTCTAATCACTTTACATAAACTAACTCAATCCTAAAAATTATGAGGTAGGTACTATCACTTTCTATTTCAGAGACATAAACTGATGAGTATTTTATCCAAGCTAATAAATGGCTGAGCCCAGGATTTGAACCTAGGTAAGACTGGCTCCAGAGCCCACATTCTTAACCATTACCCAATGAAGTATAACTAGGATACACTTTGAGCATATATTTTAGTGGCTTTGAAGTCAGGTGGACTTAAGTTTGAACACAGGCTAGGTCTATGATTTTGGGCAAACTTAATCTCTTTGTGTCTTAGATTCCTCATCTATAAAATGCAGATAATGAGAGAATAATATAATACAGCGTCTAGTACATAAAGTACACTAATTATTAAGCCCTTACCATTACCATTTTTATCTCTATTATTTTCATGAATATACAAGAACAATCTAACAATGTCTAATTTGGGGACTCCAAGCTAAAATATCATAAAACACCCTCTTTTTTCATCCATAATTCTTTTCTGTCTACTATTCCAGAAACACATGTCCTATTCCAATAATCTCATTACCCATAAAAAGTTAAGAAATATAATTAAGCCGGGCTCAGTGGCTCAGCCTGTAATCCCACGCCTTTGAGAGGCTGAGGTGAGTGGATTGCCTGAGCCCGTGGGTTCAAGACCTCATCTCTACAATAAAAAAAAAAAAAAAATTAGCCAGGCGTGGTAGCGAGCACTTGTACTTCCAGCTACTCGGAAGGCTGAGGCAGAAGGATCACCAGAGCTCAGCAGGTCGAGGCTGCAGTGGCTGGAAGCGGCCACTGCACTCCAGTCTGGGTGACAGAGTGAGACTCCAACTCAAAAAAAAAAAAAAGAAATATTATTAGCCAGGCATGGTGGCATGTACCTGTAGTACCAGCAGCTTGGGAGGCTGAGGAGGAAGGACTGCCCTTGCCCAGGAGGTTAAGGCTGTGATGAACTGTGATCCTGCCACTGCACTCCAGCCTGAGCAACAGAGTGAGACTCCAGTTTGAAGGAAAAAAAAAAAGGAAGTTAAGAAAGATCATACTGGAGCTGAGTGCAGTGGCTCAAGCTTGTAATTCCAGCACTTTGAAAGGCGGAGGCAAGAGGATTGCCTGAGTCCAGGGGTTTGAGACAAACCCTGGGCAATTTGGCAAGACCTTGTTTCTACAATAAATCAAAAAATTAGCAGGGTGTGGTCGCGAGCGCCTATAGTTCCAGCTACTTGGAAGGATTGCCTGAGTCCAACAGGTTGAGGCTGCGGTGGCCATGAGTGTGCCACTACTCCCACCTGGGCGATGGATTGAGACTTCAACTCAAAATAAATAAGTAAATAAATAAATGAATACTGGATGAAGTTAGTAGTTAGATCAGTCTTAAAATTCTACTACAGAGATACCTAATAGCTTTGGTAAGGACAGTAATGCTGATGATGACAACATCAAGATTTTGGACACTGCTCAAACATCTAACATTTAATTTAAAAAATCATCTTTGCGCCGGGCTCGGTGGCTCAGCCTGTAATCCCGCGCCTTTGGGAGGCTGAGGTGAGTGGATTGCCTGAGCCCGCGGGTTCGAGACCCG
>NW_007250415.1:133666-136119 GCF_000164805.1 Carlito syrichta
CGTCTGGGCGACAGAGTGAGACTCAAACTCAAAAAAAAAAAAAAAAATCAACTTTGCTTAATCTTTTAAGTAAACTCAAACCTTTACTTAGTTGCTTTTAAGATACCTAATTCACACACAAAAAAAGATACCTAATTCATAACATCTCTTGAGTTGTACAAGACAGCTATCTGCTGGCTCTTACTTATCCTTTCGCTACTTATTTCTAGCTTCAAAGTGTTCCTTATTTCAGCACTCCCATTCTTCATGATTTATATGGTTAGATCATATTTTCTTTTTTTTTTTTGAGTTGGAGTCTCACTCTGTCGCCCAGACCGGAGTGCAGTGGCGGCCACCGCAGCCTTGACTTGCTGGGCTCCGGCGATCCTTCCGCCTCAGCCTTCCAAGTAGCTGGAACTACAGGCGCGCGCTACCACGCCCGGCTAATTTTTTTGATTTATTCTAGAGATGAGGTATCGCCAAGTTGCCCAGGCAGGTCTCGAACCCACGGGCTCAGGCAATTCACTCACCTCAGCCTCCCAAGGCGTGGGATTACAGGCTGAGCCACCGAGCCCAGCTAGATCATATTTTCAGTCTCCATTTTTCCAGATAACATTGCTTTTTTGGAAGCCTCTTCATTTTCTTTACCTACTTAAAATTTAATTTCTCTGCACCTTTGTCATTTTGAAGTATCCTTCTTGAGATGATTTAGTGGGAAGAACAGTGGGCTAGAAGCCAGAAGTCTTCACTGCCATCTCATCTCTCAGATTCTTTATCTGAAAGATGAGAGGACTGCACTTGATCAAATCTGAAATAGGTTCCTTGGTATCCAAGTCTCATATTTCCAAAACTCTGGGTCTTCCACCTAGAACTCATTTGGTATTCCAACAATTTCTCTAAAGTTTTTACTCCACTTCACCAAGGAGGGGCAGGAAGGGTCAGATTGGGGCCAGAGAAGACATAATAATCAAGAAGTCCAGAGCTATAAAAGGGAAGACATGACATTTTGTGAATCAACGGCAAAAGATCCATGGTTAAGAGAAATCAGGCACCCAAAACAGGAAAAAGGTTGGAAACATGCGGTTTAACTTTAACCTCATCTCTATCCATCTATTGGAAGCGGGGATAAGAACTAGAAGGCTTCTGGCAGCATAGAGGTTGTGCAGCCCTCATTCTGGCCTTAAAGGAGCAATGCAACTCTGTGCCATATTTGCAGTGTTGTCGATAAACTGGCCTACTGCAGTGCTTTGCACAGAACAGGAATTACTCGGATAATTGGTGACTGAATTAACGTCCAGCTGAACTGAAAGCCCTCACAAATGCTCCTGGTACTGCCACATCTCCGAGACTCTGAGAGCTCAAAACCATGAGAATTACATGGCACTGGCTGCCTTGGTTCCGTGGGGAGGGAGACGAGTGAGCTGGGAGGGGAAGGTCTGGTCTAATGGCATTGCTTAAGCTCTGATGATACTAGAAGCAGCCTTCAAAAGGAAAAAGGACAGATTAATCAGCCATGGGCTGTCTCTCAACCTCCGAGGCAACATCAGGAAATGTGTAAGTCATTTCCTACCCTGATGTCAGGGCCCAGGAAGGCACCGTCTTTTCTCACACTGCCTTCCGGAGAGTCAGGGCTTTATAGGCCGAGGGGTGGGGAGGGATGTAAATCAACCAAGGGATACGGGAACCGGGCAGTTTTAAAGATGTCCAGACTAATGGCGGTGTTTCTCCAAGTGGGATCCCCGGATCACCGGTATCAGACCGAGAGGGGGTGCTTGCTTAACATGCAGACTCGGACCCATCACAGCTCTCTAGAATCGATTTCCAAAAGAGGGGCTAGGGTACTGCGACCCTGCTATTAAAGAAGTAACCTTATGTTTAAGAACAAAGGTCCAGGAATCAGAGGAGAGTTGAGGGAAGTTCTTTGACTCCAGGTTCATCATATCCAACTGATATTACTACAACATTTTGGTTTGGGAGCCACTAGAAAAACACCTCCGTGTCTCAGGAAACAGGTATGGACAGTGGCCTCTCGGTGAGCGGGAACACCGGAGCCCTGGAAATGTATTTTCGTAAGCGGGCGGGACAGTTCCTTCACAGTCTTGTTTACTGTGCTCGTCTGTTTACCGGATCCTTGTTTAAAAATAAGTCCGTGCCAACCCCGGCATTTTCAGGACCACAAACTCCCCAAGAGAACTGGTCTTCCGACGGTGCACAACTGGGCTTGGAAACCCGAAGGCACCGTCTGCCACAAAAAGTCCGGTTTTACTGAAAAGGAAATCGCCGGCTCAGGCTCTCCCAGCGCTGCCGCCCTCGGAGCCAGGGAAGCGGGCGAGGAGTCTGCGGGGGGCAGGGAGGCGGGGGCGCCCCGCTCGAGTCGGGGGGCGTCCCACCCGCGACCCCGCGTTCGAGGAGTCAACGCATCGCAGAAAGCCCGCGTGCGCCGAGCTGCCGGGAGCCACGCCGGGCCGGCGCCT
>NW_007250415.1:136636-139811 GCF_000164805.1 Carlito syrichta
CCGAGCGAGGGGCGGGGGACGGGCTCGCACCCGCGGGGCCCGGGTGGGCTCGGCTCGAGCCGCGGCTGCGTTCGGTGATTAAGGTCCAGGGTCCAAACGGCCCACGGAAAAGCGGGCCGTTTTCCCAGCGGCCGAATGCGCTCGCACAGCCCCAAGACGGCCATTGCCTGCCGAAAACAGGGAGCCCCCGTCGCCCCATACATTTGGGCTGCGGGTGGGGAGTAGGGATATTGGAATTCCTTAAACGCATCTTGCGTGGAAGTCCCTACTCTGGATGGACATTCCGGCCAAACGAAGAAAAGAAGCCCCACATTTTCCTCAAACCTTGCGTTTCATGAAAGCTACCTGCTATGGCAAACACTGGAATTACGGATTTTAAATCCAACGGAAGCAAGCTATGGGAAAAAAACGTGTGTTTATTTCAACACTCTAAAAGCAATCTGCGGAGGGTCCACGGTCTATCAAACGAATGCTGGAAAACCTAAAAGGAGAGAAAACAGCATCAGTTCTGACCATTAGTTTCTAGTGGCTTTGTACTTTTAAAAATTAGACTAATTAAAGACACTGATTACGCAATTAAAAAAAAAATAGGAATCTCTCTCTGTCTTCCAGGCTGGAGTGCAATGACACGCTTACGGCCACCGCATCCTCTACCTGCTGGGCTCAGGCTCTTCCGCCTCAGCCTTCCAAGTAGCTGGAACTACAGGCGCGCGCCACTGCCAATTTTTTATTTATTGTAGAGACAGGGTCTTGCCAAGTTGCCCGGGGTTCGTTTTGAACCCCTCGGCATAGGCAATCCTCTCACCTCGCCCTCCAAGGTATTGGGATTACAGGCGTGAGCCACCGCGCCCGGCCCTATTCTATTTTTAAATTGTTGTGGAAAGTCATATAAACTAATAATAGCTTGATTTTTTAAAAATTCCGAGTCAGTTTTCTTTCTCTTGCGAGAGGTTCTCTTAAAAACTAGTTTGGAGCTAAGGATTAGGATCGGTGCTGAAAAGGAAGAAATGTGAGAAAATAATGTGATTCTCATTCCAGTGGATTTTAAATGGTTAACAGATACTTGTGTAGCAAAACTGCTCTAATTTTCAAAACTGACGATACAGTTTTTATTCTAATTTGGTCTTAGAGGCTAGACTATGTGATGCTGCACGACTCCCTGGGCCGTTCACCTGCATGTGGTGACTCAGCTTTCCCAACTGCTTTCATCTTGGCTCTGCTATCCCAGCACGTCTGGGCTGGCAGAAGAGCTAGACTGAAGAATCCCGCAAGGACTTTTCTTTGCCTCTGCCAGAAGTGGCCTTTGCACTTCTGCAGACATTTCATTGGCCTGGACTAGTCAGTGGCTCAACCTGAATGACTCCAAAAAGACCGTTAGGTGTAACTTCCTGTGTGCATCGAGAAAAGGAGTATGAAAAAAGATTTGGTAAACACAAGGATATAAACCAATTTTAAAAAGAGTTAAAAGGTTCACATCTTACAACCAAAGTAGCACAGAGGATGGTTCAAACTAATGCCTTTATTTCCATTTCTATAAAATACAGTGATAAAGTCTTTGAGTCAAAAGAAGAAAAAAGAAAACTTTTGATATGCCAGCAAGACAATTTCAGAAACAAATTCTTCCTTTCTGGAAAGATTTCTCTCTGCAGTTTTTTGTTTTGTTTTTTTCAGTTTTTGTAGAGATGGAGGTTTCCCTATGTTTGCCCAGGCTGGTCTCAAACTCCTGGCTTCAAGTGATCCTCCTGCCTAGGCCTCCCAAAATGCTGGAATTACAGGTGTGAGCCACCACGCCTAGCTGCAGATTTGTGATATACAAATATTTGGCCTAAAGTTTGGAGAATCACTGCCCCCTTTTTTTTTCCTTAAAAACATTACTTTTATTTTGGAAATTAAAGCATATAGAAAGATATAATAAACACTGTTACCCATCATCCAAAATAAATGTGATAACATGTCTTTTAATTAATGTTAAAACTAAATGGTTTTATTTTTGTTTTAAATTTCATATAATGAACAGCATATCAGACGTGGTAACTTTTTGGAGTAGACATCAATGGGATGGGGTACAAGTAATATATATTCATAGAAAGCACAGGTGTTTGCTGGTTTTTATCATTTTATTTCTAATTCAATGTATGTATCTCAAAACCCTGAATCTCTGAGATGTATTTGTATCTGAAGCCAAACCCTTTCTAATGTCAAATTGGCAGACCTGGAGCTTTCAGTTGTTGTGATGGCCAATTCAATAGGCAATATATTTCATCTGGTTAACCGGGTTATTTAAATCTACTTGAATATAGAATCTGCTACCAGAAAATATTACAAAGCATTCATCCCAATATTTTGTATCATTTAAACTTTCAACAACCATGGGAAGTAGATTTTTATTACTCAGACTCACAAATGAGGAAAACAAGACATGAACAAGCAATGTTTAAGGTCATTAAACTACTACGTAGTTACTTGTAGGCTGAGGACCCAGGTCATCTGAGTTCTTGCTTGCCATACACAGCATATGATGGTTGCTAACCACTTCTGGGTGAACTCCTCAGGACATCCAGGAGGTACTTCAGCGCATGCTGCTATTAACACCAAACAACTAACATATGATCGACTCTTTTTTTTTTTTTTTTGAGTTGGAGTCTCACTGTCACCCAAACTGGAGTGCAGTGGCCACTCCCGGCCACCGCAGCCTCAACCTGCTGGGCTCCGGGGATCCCTCCGCCTCAGCCTTCCAAGTAGCTGGAACTACAGGTGCATGCTACCGCGCCCAGCTAATTTTTTGATTTATTGTAGAGATGAGGTTTCGCCTGCCCAGGCGGGTCTCGAACCCACGGGCTCAGGCAATCCACTCACCTCAACCTCCCAAAGGCGTGGGATTACAGGCTGAGGCACCGAGCCCGGCTGACTCTTTCTTAAGAATGAAAATAGGCTGGGTGCCGTGTCTCACACCTGTAATCCCAGCACTTTGGGAGGCCAAGGCGAGAGGATTGCCTGAGTCTAGGGGTTCGAGACCAGCCTGAGCAACTTGACAAGACCTTATCTCTACTATAAATCAAAAATTAGCTGGGCATGATGGCATGCACCTGTAGTTCCAGCTACTTGGAAGGCTGAGGTGGAAGGATCACCTGAGTCCAGCAGGTCAAGGCTGTGGTGACTGTGAGCATGCCACTGC
>NW_007250415.1:139831-147086 GCF_000164805.1 Carlito syrichta
GCCTGGGTGACAGTGAGACTCCAACTCAAAAAAAAAAAAAAAGAAAATATTTTGAAAATAGTAACTATTGTCGATTATCATATAAAAACCTGATTATCCTTTCTACCTACTAATCACATTGTGGTAAATGTTAAAAACAAAACCAAAAATCTCAAGATTTTTGAACTCTTGCTCTCCAAATAATTAAATTTGCTAATTTTTTTTTGGGTGGGGGAAACAAGGTCTTACTCTGTCACCCATGCTGGAGTGTAGTGTACAGTGGTACAATCATAGCTCACTGCAGCCACGAACTCCTGGGTTCAAATCCCCCGCCTCAATCTCTGAGTAGCTGGGACTACAGGGCGTACCACCACACCCTGCTAATTTTTAAAAAAATGTTTGTAGAGACAAGAGTCTTGCCATGTTGTCCAGGCTGGTCCTCAAGCAATTCTCCCATCTTGGCCTCCCAGAGCACTGGGATTTTTAGGCATGAGTCAATGTGCCTGGTCTAAATTTTTTTATTTGAGTAAATGTTTTAGATTGCATGATCTCTAGATCACCCCAAACATATCAAATGAGACTTTTTGAAAGAATCATCGTCTTCACCAGGAAGTTAAAAATCATGCTCAAGGTCGGACTCAGTGGCTCAACCTGTAATCCCAGCACTTTGGAAGGCCAAGGCAAGTGAATTTCCTGAGCCTGAGGGTTCAAGACCAGCCCAGGCAACTTGGCGAGACCTCGTTTCTACAACAAATAGAAAATTAGCTGGGTGTGGGAGCACGCGCCTGTAGTTCCGGCTACTTGGAAGGATAAGGAGGAAGGATCCCTGGAGCCCAGCAGGTCGACGCTGGGGTGGCCATGAGCATGCCACTGTACTCCAGCCTGGGTAACAGAGTGAGACTCCAACTTAAAAAAAAAAAAATTGGCCGTGCTCGGTGGCTCAGCCTGTAATCCCGCGCCTTTGGGAGGCTGAGGTGAGTGGATTGCCTGAGCCCGTGGGTTCGAGACCCGCCTGGGCAGGCGAGACCTCATCTCTACAATAAATAAAAAAATTAGCCAGGCGTGGTAGCGTGTGCCTGCAGTTCCAGCTACTCGGAAGGCTAAGGCGGAAGGATCGCCGGAGCCCAGCAGGTTGAGGCTGCGGTGGCCAGGAGCGGCCACTGCACTCCAGTCTGGGCTACAGAGTGAGACTCTAACTCAAAAAAAAAAAAAAAATTGTGCTCAAATATAGATACAAATAATTATTTAATTTCTGACTTTTGGTGAGGGTGCCCTGCATGTTGACCCAACACAGATTCACAAGAATCTTCCTTCAGTTCCATCAGTTCCCCTTCATAAATAGTCTCTTCATGAAAGTTACAAAGGCTAATGTCCAGCAGGAAACAGAAACTGTACCCTGAAAACATAATCAACCAAAGAATCAAAAACTACAAGTTTCTAGTGGCTGGAATTTGCTATTAAAATCTTATTTACTTGAGCCCATGAGTTTGAGGCTATAGTGTGTGACAATCATGCCTGTGATTAGCCACTACACTCCAGTCTGGACAAGATAGCAAGATCCTGACTCTATTTTTTTTTTTAAGTCTTATTAATATACATTTACTTTATGTATGACTTCAGTGTGCCTTTTAGTCTCATTTATTGGAAATGTCTCCTCTTCAAATTCAACAAATAGCTAGCCACAGTACAAAAGGACTATAGAGATGACTGCAGGAGCTCTGCTCTAAAGGAGCTTTAAAAAGTTACATTTGGTTATTTGGGTCACCAAATAGGAGATAAGGGAAAGTGAATCTACATGAAACTATTCCACTATTAAGTGAAGAAAAAATGATAAAATATACCAATTTTGTAAATCTCTGAATGAACAGATATAAACATTATAGCTCAACACCTCCTAAAATCATAAAAAGAGAACTGGACATGATGTGTCTCTCCTGAGAGAAGACCACACCGCCATCTAAATGTTGACAAAGGAATCCAATCTAAATCTGATCCAACCTCAAGATCCAGCTCCCAATTTATAGGAAATAGAGAAAAGAAGAATATGTTGAGCTGCCTGAGTGTGCAGTCTGCATAATTCTGACTCTGGAAGAATCGACAAGCCAAAAGGCCCCCTTCTTCAAGAGATAAACTGTAAAATAAGCCGGGCTCGGTGGCTCAGCCTGTAATCCCGCACCTTTGGGAGGCTGAGGTGAGTGGATTGCCTGAGCCCGCGGGTTCGAGACCCACCTGGGCAACTTGGCGAGACCTCATCTCTACAATAAATAAAAAATCAGCCGGGCGTGGTAGCGTGCGCCTGTAGTTCCAGCTACTTGGAAGGCTGAGGCGGAAGGATCGCCGGGGCCCAGCAGGTCGAGGCTGCGGTGACCGGGAGCAGCCACTGCACTCCAGTCTGGTGACAGAGTGAGACTCCAACTCAAACAAACAAACAAACAAACTGTAAGGTAAGAAAACAAAACAAAACAAAACATTAAAAAACAGATAAAAAAATTTCAAGCCAGGCTCAGTGGCTCAGCCTGTAATCCCAGCACTTTGGGAGGCCAAGGTGAGTGGATGGCCTGAGCCCACAGGTTCGAGACCCGCCTGGGCAACTTGGCGAGACCTCATCTCTACAATAAATCAAAATGAGCTGGGCATGATAGCGCGTGCCTGTAGTTCCAGCTACTCGGAAGGCTGAGGCGGAAGGATCGCTGGAGCCCAGCAGGTCGAAGTTGCAGTGCTTGCCCACTCCAGTCTGGGTGACAGAGTGAGACTCCAACTCAAAACAAAAAACAAACAAACAAACAAAATTTCAAAAGTGTGTGTGTGGCAGGGGAGACTATATTGTCTAGAGGTACACATTTGGGTGATAAAACCATGAAAGAAAAAAAAGAAAGTAAAGGTGATTACTATAAATGCCAAGATAATGGCTACTTACTGTGGTAGTCATGACTGAGAAGGGACCCATGGAAGGGGCTTCTAGGAGGACAGTGAAATTCTGTGGTTACAAGGGTATTTACCTTCTAATAACTCATTAAGGAAAACATACCCTTTGTGTGGTTTTATATTTCCACATTTTACTTCGTAATAAAAAAATGTTTAAAAATTTGCAGGGAGAGGTCCTTCCTACTCAAGAGCTGAAATGTATTTTCTCCACACCAAGTTATTTGCAAATGGATCCATTTGCTTTCTGGGATATTAAGCTTCAATTACTCTGGTGAAAAAAGTGCCTTAAGAAGAACCACATCTTCTGAAAAATATTCCACATGATAAAAGAATTTTGGAATTTGATTTAGGTGTTTTGTAGTTTTGAAAGGTAATGGAAAGGAATTGAAAGGTTGTGCAAGGTATTTTGAGAGTCAGAGGAAACGTAAACTGGAACAAGGAAGGGTCAGGAGAGCCTCCAATAATGGCCAGGAGAGCAATCTAGAAACATCTGTTGAAATTTTGATGAGGGCATAAGCTCCCTCCCCTTCTAATCCGCATGCCCAAACAATTCACCTCAGAACTATATGACTTTTTAAAAGTACACAGAGTGCTTAGCTTGAGAGTCAAGAGTCAAATAAGCCTGTGTAAATAAAAGCGTGTGGAGAGGCAGAATGGAGGAGTTAGGAAACACAGAAGTGTGCTACCCAAGGCCTTGGCAGAGGCTGGGTGTAAACTGATAATGTTTATCTCCTGTTACTCCTGTTACTGGTGTACAAACAGACTCTGACCTTCCTATCCCGTGTGAGCTCTGATGGCTCACATTGCCTCTTGTTTGTGAACACACAAACCTCATTCTTGAACCCAGTACTGAGACTTCTGGGAAGTTTTTCTTTTTTTAACCTTATGTGAGTTTTAAATAAACTGCATTTCAAAAAGAAAACAAATAAGCCCCCAAACATACATTCTTCAAACTAGGGTTTGAACCAGTGAACTTTAAGCTTACAAAATAGGTTCTATAAGGGCAGGAAAAGGCCAAAAAAAGGAAAAGAAAGAAAGCATGGGTTCTGATCACCCACTGAGCCACCAGAAAAGACATGAGCTTTTACCTTGCCTCAAATCATGGCTTGTCTTTTGCCCAAACTTTCAATAACCGAAAACACTCAAGATCTGTTTATCTAAGCCTGTGTCCTAGCTCTTTATGTCCACTCTGAGAAAAAATTCATCATGAAAAACAAATAAATAAACAATAATATAAATAATAAGAGCCCGGCCGGTGGCTCAGCCTGTAATCCCACGCCTTTGGGAGGCTGAGTGAGTGGATTGCCTGAGCCCGCGGGTTCGAGACCCGCCTGGGCAGCGAGAGCTCATCTCTACAATAAATCAAAAATCAGCCGGGCGTGGTAGCGTCGCCTGTAGTTCCGGCTACTTGGAAGGCTGAGGCAGAAGGATCACGGGAGCCCAGCAGGTCGAGGCTGCGGTGGCCGGGAGCGGCCACTGCACTCCAGTCTGGGCAACAGAGTGAGACTCCAACTCAAAAAAAAAAAAGATAAATAATAGGAACTAGGCAAATTCAGAAAGAATTCTTCTGCTTGTTAATCAAAAGCCCAAACAAAGCTTTCTCCTTGCTTATTCAGAATTGTGATGCCTACTTATAAACAATCCGTGTCTGTGAACATGTACATGAAGAAGGAAGCATAAAAACATGAAGTGATGTCATAGTCATAGGGCAGTATGATATAGTGAAAAAATATTGGAAAAGAGCCAGGTGACCTCTGTTTGAGGCCATCCTACCACTTACTAACCAAACAAGTCACACGGAAGCTTCAGTTTCCTAATCTGTAAAATGATAACTGACCTCTTTTGCCATGGGGTTGTTATGAACAAGAAAAAATAATCCAAATGTATGCAAAAACATTTTGTAACTCAAAGCCCTAGAGAAATCTAAGACATTTGATTAAATGTATTAGTATTAATATGATGCACATACACCATCCAAACTAATATTATCTCTAAAAGAAATTTTTTGTGAAGTAAAATTGCTCTCTTTAATGTCAACCTTAAATTGTTTGTACATCAAAATGTAGAAGGGGCATGGTGGTTCATGCCTGTAATTCCAGCTATATGGGAGGCTAAGGCAGGAGGTGTCACTCACCCCTGACCAGCAGGAAGGAGGCAACAACAACGTGTTCTTCTCAAAGCGGTTTATTCAGCCTTTACACCATGCCAACTTCTTCCTTTTTTCTTCTAGCTTCTTCTCCTTTCTTTTTCTACTTCTTCTTCTCCGTTGTCCCGTACTTATATCCCTTGGTCTCCACCCACAAGTCCCGTACCAGCGTGTCAGCAGTTCATAGGCTCTGCAGCGTTGCACTTGCGCGGTGCGCAGTGAAGGAGGGCCCGGCGGTATATCATGCGCCTAATCATGGGACTTGGCAGAGGTCCCGGGCGCCATCTTGGCTCAGGCCGCGCTCTCCACATCTCCCCCTTTTTTGTTTTATGAACGAGAGAATGCCTGTCTTAGGTTGTCCCTTGCGGAAACGTTCCTTACCCGTCATTGGGAATACAAGCAGCGCTGGCCTGTCCCCTGTCTTAGGTTGGTAACGTTCCCAGGGGATCTTACCCGTCTTTGGCTACTTCCCTAGCAGTTCAATCCACACTTGGGGAGATCGACCAGCCTCCATGGCCGCGAGAGCCTACACCACGAGGGCCTGCTCCTTCTTGTGCTGTTGCCGAGCATTACACATGCACCGGACAAAAGGGAGGCATAGAAGTACAAGACAGATCCCAAGACCCGCAAGTCCTGCCCATTCCTTTACATGAGATGCAATTGTGGTGACCCATCCCATGAGTCCTTTAACCAGCTTAGTATCTACTCGGGTGGAATTGATGATTACGATAGATGTACGTAGTTCTCCAAGCAGCTTATCAAAGTTCTCTGACCAATTACCGGCATTGGCCTGGGAAAGGCCGAAAGGATCCCCCAGCATACATCATTCTGCTGTCCCGTCGCACGCAGGATCAGCGCTGGCCATAAGCACAGGATCAGCAGGCTCGTCATCCTGGACTATCCTGGTTAGCCTCTCCGGCACCCACAGCGGCTGTTGGTGGTTCTGGGGAAAGACACAAACAGATCCTCTGGCCCATGTTAGTACTGGATCAGGACCCTGCCACTGACCGGTAAGGAGATCCTTCCACATAACGAGCCCTCTTTTGGCACAATTAGGGCTAGCATGACGATCCGCCGCAACCCGGCCCAATTTGTCTTCATTTAAAAAATTTAATGTAAAAAGAGCAATGGATAATCGTTCCCTGGGGGTGGAGCCGGCGGGGGCAATTCCCCCCTTTTGTTTAATTAAACATTCTTTAAGGGTTTTCAAGTTGTCCGTCCGAATTTGAAGCTTTTGGGGATGTACTGATTCCAAGGTTATCTTGCTTCCCAAATAATTAACTATTAAATCTTTTTGAATCTTTTCGGGGGCAACCACCAAGGACCACTGACTCAGGTTAGACATCACACCCTCAAGAGCCGCATCAAGGGTACTCTCATGTCGAGCAGTGATTAGGATATCATCCATAAAATGATATATTTTTACTTCAGGAAAGGCAGACCTAGTCTCTTTTAGAGCATTATCAACATATAGCTGACACATTGTAGGGCTATTGGCCATGCCCTGAGGCAGCACTGTCCACTCGTACCTACTGTCTGGTTTCTCATGATTCATAGAAGGCACAGTAAAGGCAAACCTAGGAGTATCACTAGGATGCAGAGGTATGGAGAAAAAACAATCCTTTATATCCAAAACTATTAAGGGCCAATGTCGTGGTAAAGTGGACGGTAATGGGAACCCACGTTGGACTGGCCCCATCAGGACCATTTGCGCGTTAACTGCTCGCAAGTCATGCAGGAGTCTCCACTTACCAGACCTTTTCTTGATTACAAAGATAGGAGTATTCCAAGGGGAAGTAGAGGGGCGAATATGACCCAAGGCCAAAATTGTTCCTTCACCAGCTCGTGAGCAGCGGTTAATTTTACTGAGGGGAGTGGCCACTGAGAAACCCACACGGGATCCTCAGTCCTCCACGTAATGGGTAGTGCCCTCTCAGTGGCCCCTACGAAAAACCCAGCCCCCTACGATCTTGTTTTCTAGGGGTAGCTACTGGAGAAGTTCTACCTTGCAGGGAGCGACCTAATCCTTTCCCGGGGACATATCCCATGCCATGTATGATGCCTCTCGCTTGAGGGCTATAACATCCTTCATTTGTTAGCTTGTAACCCATAAGCTGTAATATATCTCGGCCCCATAGAGAAATTGGGACCTTCAGCACATAGGGCTGGAAATCCCCATGGTGGCCCTCTTCATCTTTCCATGGC
>NW_007250415.1:147118-148020 GCF_000164805.1 Carlito syrichta
AATGATGCTACGATCGGCACCTGTATTTTAATAAACCAACTATGGGCTTACCATTAACTGTGACTCTGAGCACCGGTCTGGTGCTGAGATCTAATGAGCAAAAAATCTGGGGGGCGCCCATAGACCCAAACCCCTTGTCTCCCCGCTCTTTGTTCTCCGCAGGAAATTTCTCATGTAAGCTGCTCAGAAGGAGTAATTGAGCTATCTTGTCTCCTGCTTCAGACCCACCCCTTTCACTTTCAGCAGGCTTTTGAGAGCCTGTTGAAGCGTCTGCGCCGATGTGGTGTTACCCATAGTCCTAAGTAAGCTTGTCCCTGTTAACCGGGAACCTTATTGTCCTAAGTAAGCTTGTCCCTGTTAACCGGGAACCTTATTGTCCTAAGTAAGCTTGTCCCTGTTAACCGGGAACCTTATTGTCTCAACCGAGAGCCTTGCCTGTCCCACTTACCTGGGAACTTACCCTGTGAAGCTTGTCCCTGTTAACCGGGAACCTTATTGTCTCAACCGAGAGCCTTGCTTGTCCCACTTACCTGGGAACTTACCCTGTGACTAGTCACCCTGTCCGCGATGAGTTCTGAACAGCTGAGGTCCCCGTACGGGCCACCACTTGTCGCACTCACCCCTGACCAGCAGGAAGGAGGCAACAACAACGTGTTCTTCTCAAAGCGGTTTATTCAGCCTTTACACCATGCCAGCTTCTTCCTTTTTTTCTTCTAGCTTCTTCTCCTTTCTTCCCTTTTCTACTTCTTCTTCTCCGTTGTCCCGTACTTATATCCCTTGGTCTCCACCCACAAGTCCCGTTCCAGCGTGTCAGCAGTTCATAGGCTCTGCAGCGTTGCACTTGCACGGTGCGCAGTGAAGGAGGGCCCGGCGGTATATCATGCGCCTAATCTTGGGACTTG
>NW_007250415.1:148040-150971 GCF_000164805.1 Carlito syrichta
AAACCCAGCCCCCTACGATCTTGTTTTCTAGGGGTAGCTACTGGAGAAGTTCTACCTTGCAGGGAGCGACCTAATCCTTTCCCGGGGACATATCCCATGCCATGTATGATGCCTCTCGCTTGAGGGCTATAACATCCTTCATTTGTTAGCTTGTAACCCATAAGCTGTAATATATCTCGGCCCCATAGAGAAATTGGGACCTTCAGCACATAGGGCTGGAAATCCCCATGGTGGCCCTCTTCATCTTTCCATGGCAACAAGCGAGAACTAATCTGCGGCATCTGGGCGTACCCCAGGCCTGTTAAGGTTTGGTCTGACTGCTGTGTGGGCCACCCCGGCGGCCAGTCTGTGGTGCTAACGATGCTACGATCGGCACCTGTATCTAATAAACCAACTATGGGCTTACCATTAACTGTGACTCTGAGCACCGGTCTGGTGCTGAGATCTAATGAGCAAAAAATCTGGGGGGCGCCCGTAGACCCAAACCCCTTGTCTCCCCGCTCTTTGTTCTCCGCAGGAAATTTCTCATGTAAGCTGCTCAGAAGGAGTAATTGAGCTATCTTGTCTCCTGCTTCAGACCCACCCCTTTTACTTTCAGCAGGCTTTTGAGAGCCTGTTGAAGCGTCTGCGCCGATGTGGTGTTACCCATAGTCCTAAATTGCGGTTAAGCTTGTCCCTGTTAACCGGGAACCTTATTGTCTCAACCGAGAGCCTTGCCTGTCCCACTTCCCTGGGAACTTACCCTGTGACTAGTCACCCTGTCCGCGATGAGTTCTGAACAGCTGAGGTCCCTGTACAGGCCACCACTTGTCGCTCACCCCTGACCAGCAGGAAGGAGGCAACAACAACGTGTTCTTCTCAAAGCGGTTTATTCAGCCTTTACACCATGCCAGCTTCTTCCTTTTTTCTTCTAGCTTCTTCTTTCTTTTTCTACTTCTTCTTCTCCGTTGTCCCGTACTTATATCCCTTGGTCTCCACCCACAAGTCCCGTACCAGCGTGTCAGCAGTTCATAGGCTCTGCAGCGTTGCACTTGCGCGGTGCGCAGTGAAGGAGGGCCCGGCGGTATATCATGCGCCTAATCATGGGACTTGGCAGAGGTCCCGGGTGCCATCTTGGCTCAGGCCGCGCTCTCCACAAGGAGGATTCCTTGAAGACAGGAGTTTGTCTCTACAAAAAAATTTTAAAACGATTAAAAAAAAAAAAAAAAAAAAAAAAAATATATATATATATATATATATATATATCTTTTCTTAACATTTGTTTTGCAGGATTTTTGTTTTTATTTCTTGAGATGGGGGTCTTGCTATGTTGCTAAGGCTAGTTTCAAATTCCTGAGTTTAAGAGATCCTCCCCTCTTGGCCTCCTGAGTAGCTGGGATTACAGGCATATGTCATTGTGCCCAGCTTGTTATACAGTTTGAATGAAAATAAAAACATGTAACCGTGATGAAATAGTTTCAATATTTCTCCTTTTATCCATAATCACTGACAACAACAGAATTATTTTAAAGAAAATTAAACACCACTTCCTTTTTTTTTTTTAACTGGAATCTCACTCTGTCTCCCAGGCTGGAGGGCAGCGGCAACGCTCCTGGCCACTGCAGTAGTGTTTGGCTGGGTTCGGTGGCTCAGCCTGTAATACCAGCACTTTGGGAGGCTGAGGCAAGAGGATTGCCTGAGCCCAGAGGTTCGAGACCAGTCTGAACCTCATCTTTACAATAAATAAAAAATTAGCCGGACGTGGTAGCGCACACCTGTAGTTCCAGCTACTTGGAAGGCTGAGGGGAAGGATCACCTAAGCCCAGCAGGTCAACGCTGGGGTGGCCGTGAGTGTGTCACTGTACTCTAACCTCGGCGACAGAGTGGAACTCCAACTCAAAAAATAAATAAATAAAAATAACAAGACTAGCCGGGCTCGGTGGCTCAGCCTGTAATCCCGCGCCTTTGGGAGGCTGAGGTGAGCAGATTGCCTGAGCCTGCGGGTTGGAGACCCGCCTGGGCAGCGAGACCTCATCTCTACAATAAATCAAAAATTCAGCTGGGCGTGGTAGCACATGCCTGTAATTCCGATGACTCGGAAGGCTGAGGCGGAAGGATCGCCAGAGCCCAGCAGGTCGAGGCTGCGGTGGCCGGGAGCGGCCACTGCACTCCAGTCTGGGCGACAGAGTGAGACTCCAACTCAAATAAATAAATAAATAAATAAAAATAACAGGACTGATGAGAAATTGCAGAAAATTTCTCTTCTTACTTTGAATCGCTGAGAAAAATCTACCCTTTGGGCTTTTAAAATTCCATTGTTTGGATCCAGTCAAAAAATGTGGAAAGGGACTTAGAAATATCAGTATCGGGTTTTTTCCTCATTAGGAAGTAACTCAGGGTTCAAAGATAATTGGTGACCGCCCCTTTATTTTATTTTCTCTTTCAAGTTTGCCCATAATATCTGATTCTACCTGTATGGAAATGTATATGGAAAGGTGGGTCAGGAATTTGGCTTGGGCTCCAAAGCTTCCTGAAGATGACCTTAGTTATGTGTATAAATATTGTTGTCCAAATAAGCAAAATTTCCAACATTTGAAGGTTGATGGAGGGCATTCCTTTACCTTGGAAAATAAGGGTGGGGTAATTTTTCCTCCCAGAACCACTGAACCGCTGAAAAGTCAAAGAACAGTCACATATAATTAAAAAGCAACTAATTTAGCTCTGAATGTGCTCTTAAAATAGTTCTTAAAATTAAGAATAGGCTGAGGTGGGACGCTGGTGGCTTACGCCTGTAATACCAGCACTTTGGGAGGCTGAGGCAAGAGGATTGCTTGAGCCCAAGTGTTCAAGACCAGCCTGGGCAACATTGTGAGACCTCATCTCTAAAAAAAGAAAATAGCTGGGCTCGGTGGCTCAGCCTGTAATCCCGCGCTTTGGGAGGCTGAGGTGAGT
>NW_007250415.1:150991-160221 GCF_000164805.1 Carlito syrichta
AAAAATTAAATTCAAAGTAAGCAGAAAAGAGAATTAAAAAAAAAAATCACGGCCGATATCAATGAAACAAAAACCAGGAAATCAATAGAGAAAAATCGATGAACCCAAATCTAGTCCTTTGAGAAGATCAATAAAACAAATAAATTTCTAGCAAGGCTAATGAAGAAAACAAGAAAGAAGACACAAATTACTAATATCAAACATGAAAAAAAGACCATAGCTACTGATCCCATGCACATTGGAAATATAATAAAGGAATCATGAACACTTCTGTCTACAGTTTGATAATTTAGATAGAATGGACCTCAAAAATACTATCAAAATCTACCAAAACTTATACAAGGAGAAATACATCATTTGATTAGACCTATATCTCGCAAATAAATTGAATCAATAATTAATAACCTTCCAGAACAGAAAGCATCAGGACCAGATGGGTTCACTGGTGAATTCTACCAAACACTTAAGGCAAAAATGATACAATTCTCTACAGTCTTGGCTGGCATAATACCAAATACCTAATACCTAATACCAAAACCAGACAAAGACATTATAAGAAAGGAAAAATACAGACCAATATCTTATGAACATAGATGTAAAAATCCTGGAAAAAAAATAACAAATTAGCCGGGCTCGGTGGCTCAGCCTGTAATCCCGCGCCTTTGGGAGGCTGAGGTGAGTGGATTGCCTGAGCCCGCGGGTTCAAGACCCGCCTGGCCAGAGAGACCTCATCTCTACAATAAATCAAAAAATCAGCCGGGCGTGGTAGCGCATGCCTGTAATTCCGGCTACTTGGAAGGCTGAGGCGGAAGGATCAACGGAGCCCCCAGGTCGAGGCTGCAGTGGCCGGGAACGGCCACTGCACTCCAGTCTGGGCGACAGAGTGAGACTCCAACTCAAAAAAAAAAAAAGAAAAAAAAAGAAAAGAAAAAGTTAGCCAGGTATGATGACACATGTCGGCAGTCCCAGCTACTTGGGAGTCTGAGGTAGAAGGATCACCTGAGCCCAGGAAGTCAAGGCTGCGGTGAGCTGTGGTCGTGCCACTGCACTCCAGCCTGGACAACAAAGTGAGACCTCAACTCAAAAAAAAAGGTACAAATTTCTTCTGATTTATACCACAGATGCATTCCTAGAAAATCCAGTGTACTTAAAACCCATGCAAAAAATATTTTTGTTTATATGAGAAACAGATAAGTCCTGGATTCAGATCATTACACATGGATTTTTTTTGCCTACATGAATATCCAGAGGGACGGTCAAAAGAACAATTTTTGTGTGTGGGGCATGACCCTTACAGGTATTAGAGGAGGGTTAGCATACCTGACTCTACTTATTAAATTTGAATACAGCCCCACATTAATGTAACTATACAAATGCACTCCAACATTTTGAACAATACCCCCTAAGGACTGATAGCATCCATACTGAAGCCCACTTATCATATCTCCTATACCATAAAGTTTTTTAAAATTACTCTTGTAACCTAGCACCTTTTATAGTACCTGGCACACAGTAGGAGTTTAATAAATATTTCCTAAGTGAATGAATACAAGGGTGTTCCTTTTACTTACATGGCATTTTTCATCTTCTTTATGATCATGACTCACAAATTTGTATTCCCAGCCCTGTTTCTCTTCTGAGCTCCAAATTCATTTTGACATATGTTCACTTAACATCTCCACTCGAATGACTTTCAGATACCACAAACACTAAATATACCCAAAGTTGGACTCATAATTTCCTGCCATTGCACCTTTTTATTTTTTACTTTTTCAGTCGGCATCTCACTCCGTTGCCCAGGCTGGCACCATCACGGCTACCGCAGCCTCGATCTCCTTCTGCCTCAGCTTTCCAAGTAGCTGAGACTGCAGGCACAGGTCTCTAGGCCTGGCTAATTTTTTTTTTCTTTTTTGATGTATTGTAGAGATGAAATCTCGTTGGGTCACTCCTCTGTTTAAATGGTTTATCACTTCTTGTTTTGTTTTTTTTTTGTGTTGGAGTCTCACTCTGTCGCCCAGACTGGAGTGCAGTGGCTGCTCCTGGCCACCGCAGCCTCGACCTGCTGGGCTCTGGCGATTCTTCCGCCTCAGTCTTCCGAGTAGCCGGAATTACAGCGTGTGCTACCACGCCCGGCTGATTTTTAGATTTATTGTAGAGATGAGGCTGCCCAGGTGGGTCTCGAACCCAAAGGCTCAGGTAATCCACTCACCTCAGCCTCCCAAAGGCGCGGGATTACAGGCTGAGCCACTGAGCCCGGCTGGTTTCTCACTTCTTTTAGGATAAAATCTAAGACCCTTAGCAGATTGTATAAGACCCCTGCGTAACTGGGACCCTGCCTGTGTATTTTTTCTTATTTTGGGCCACTTAGCCACTATTCTTCAGTCACACTGGCTTTCTTTTGCTTTGCTTTTTTAAGAAAAATTTTTTTTCTTTTTCCTTTTGTTTTGAGTTGGAGTCTCATTCTGTCGCCCAGGCTGGAGTGTAGTGGCACACTCATGGCTGGGCTCCAGCGAGTCTTCTACCTCAGACTTCCAAGTAGCTGGAACTAAAGGCACGTGCTACCACACCCGGCTAATTTGTTATTTTATTTTATTGTAGAGATGAAGTCTCGCCAAGTTGCCTGGGCTGGTCACAAACCAGCGGGCTCAGGCAATCCACTCGCCTCAGCCTTTCAAAGTGCTGGGATTACAGACTGAGCCACCGAGCCTGACCTTTTAAAAATTTGTATTAAACACGTCCAAGCATAGAATTTAAAAACCAATCATTGCTAGATAGTTTGTGGGGAAAAAAGCTTATGGCATAATCTTGCTTTCCAGGAACCCTGCTTCCATCTTCTTTCACTACCTTCCTTTGGTGAATTCTGCCCTTTCTCCAGTAACTTCCTGAGGAAAGGTACATGGGAGGTTAATTTCTTGGGGGGAGGAGGGTGGGGTCGAAGTCTCACTCTGTCGCCCAGGCTGGAGTGCAGTGGCATGACCACGGCCACCACAGCCTCAACCTCCTGGGTTCAGGCTATCCTTCCATCTCAGCCTTCCAAGTAGCTGGGACCATGGGTCCGCGCCACCATGCCTGGCTAATTTTTTGATTTATTGGGGAGATGAGGTCTTGCCATGTTGCCCAGGCTAGTCTCGAACCCCCAGATTCAGACAGTCCTCTCGCCTCTGCCTCCAAAAATGCTGGGATTACAGACGTGAGCCACTGCGCCCAGTGGGAGATTAGTTTTTTGAGATGTTGCAGGAAAATGGTATATTCCAGTCTTAGTTATTAGCATAAGCAGGTGTACAGTCTAGATTAGAAAACATTTTCTCTTGGGATTTTAAAGATGCTATTGTCTTCTGGCATACACTAGTGCTATGAGTTTGTTCTTAATTGATTTTTGATTTTAATCTGGAAGATTTTAGGATCTACTGTGTACCGTGTAAGTTTAAAACGTCAAGATGTGTTGTATGTAACCCGGTGTAGGTCTCTTCTATTTGCCGCACTGGAAACTCAGTGGGCCTTTTCATATGTCCTTTAGTTCTGGGATATTTTCTTGCATTTGATTCTTTGATAATTTCTTCTCTAAAGTTTTTGCTGGTTTTTTTTTCTTTTTTCTGGAATTCCTTTTAATGAAATACTGTAACTTCTAAATCCTCTAATCTTATCTTTTTCTTTTATTGCCCGTGTTTGTCTTCTGTGACAATAGAATTTTTAATATCTTTAAGGGTGATTTTCGACCATATGGGGAGGATCCAAAAAATGAATTCATTTATAAAATTATGTATTTATATGTACATGTTTAAGCTTCAGTCACCTTCCAAGTACTCTCCATTTAATGCAATACACCTATTGAGACACCTTTTCCACTACTCGAAACTGTTTTTGAACTTGCCAATTTTGATGCCTTTTAGTGCTTCTGCTGTTTTTTTTTTTTTTTTTTTGTTTCACCTCTCCCACATCAGCAAAATGTTTCCCTTTGATGACTTTTTTCATCTGGGGGAAACAAACAAAAAAACGTCACTCAGGGTGAGATCAGGTTGAATAGGCAGGGTGGAGTACAGGGGTCATGCTGTTTTTTGTCAAAAACTGTTGAATAGCCAGGTTCGGTGGCTCAGCCTGTAATCCCACGCTTTGGGAGGCTGAGGTGAGTGGATTGCCTGAGCCCGCGGGGTCGAGACCCATCTGGGCAACTTGATGAGACCTCATCTCTACAGTAAATCAAAAATCAGCCAGGCGTGATAGTGTGCGCCTGTAGTTCCAGCTACTTGGAAGGCTGAGGCGGAAGAATCGCTGGAGCCCAGCAAGTTGAGGCTGTGGTGGCCGGGAGCGGCCACTGCACTCCAGTCTGGGCGACGGAGTGAGACTCCAACTCAAAAACAAACAACAAAAACAAAAAAGTGAACTGTGTTGAACACTCAGCACAGCTGTGAGCAGGTGTTCGTAAATCTCTCATCATGAAATGGGCAAATGTACTGAAAGAATCTCCAAAAAAAATTTACTGACGCCAAATGCAGCCTCTCACACCAACGCTAGCTGGTACACTAATGCTGATGGATTCCTAGAACACTTACCTGGAGAGGGAGGCCTGTACTACAAGGGGTCCACCCTTCAAAAAATAATTCCAGTTTTGTTTGGGTCCTCCCTTGTATAAAAAGTATCTTTCAGGAGTTTATTGTCCTAAGTTATTAAAAAAAGCATAAAAAGAAAATTATAACATTTCAGCTGATAAATTTTATTATTTTAGTAAAATGTCTAGCAAAATTAGCAGTCAATTGAAAGAGGCTTTTGCCACTTAACTACATAGAAATCTTTTCAAACTATGCTTTTTTGTTGTTGTTGTTTTGTTTTGTTTTCCAAGTGATCCTCCTGCCTTGGCCTACCAAAGTGCTGGGATTACTGGCATGAGTCACTGAGCCAAGCTGGATAATTATTTATATACAGTAATGAACTTGTATTTATTTATTTAAATTTATTTATTTTTGAGTTGGAGTCTCACTCGGTCGTCCAGACTGGAGTGCAGTGGCCGCTCCCGGCCACCGCAGCCTCGCCTGCTGGGCTCCAGCGATCCTTCCGCCTCAGCCTTCCAAGTAGCCGGAATTACAGGCATGCGCTACCACGCCCGGCTGATTTTTTGATTTATTGTAGAGATGAGGTCTCGCTGCCCAGGCGGGTCTCAAACCCGCGGGCTCAGGCAATCCACTCACCTCAGCCTCCCAAAGGCGCGGGATTACAAGCTGAGCCACCGAGCCCGGCTTCTTGTATTTATTTATTTTGTCCTCATACCTACTCTCAAATAATTATTCCCATTTCAAAAAAGAGAAAGATGAGACTGAAAAATGAATCGAATTGCGAAGTTAGTAAATGGCATTGCTTCAATTTAAATCTAGGCCCGTTTCTAGTCCTTGAGACCATTAGGTCTTCAAGGAGCTACAATGTGCCAGTTATTTAAAATATTATTTCTTTTAGTGTAAATAGAGCCTCCAGAAGTCACATTTATACAATTTTACAGTGTGAGTCTCACAGAGATTAAGTAACTTGCCCCATGTCACAGAGGCAACAAGAGGCAGAGCTGGGGTATGTAAAAAAAGGTCTAACTCTGCTATCCCATACTGTTTTATTTCTTCTTTTTTTTTCTTTTTCTTTTTTTTTTGGAGTTGGAGTCTCATTCGGTCTCCCAGGCTGGAGTACAGTGGCAAGCTCACAGCCACCTCAAGTCAACCTGTTGGACTCAGATGATCCTTCCACTTCAGCCTTCCAAATAGCTGGAACTACAGGTGTGCACTACCATGCCCGGCTAATTTTTTATTTATTTTAGAGATGAGGTCTTGCCAAGTTGCCTGAGCTGGTCTCAAACCCATGACCTCAGGCAATCCTCTCGCCTTGGCCTCCCAAAGTGCTGGGATTATAGGCGTGAGCCACCATGCCCGGCCTTGTTTTTTCTTTTTTGAGTCGTGGTCTCACTCTGTCGCCCAGGCTGGAGTCAGTGGCTCCGTCACAACTCACCACACAGCCTTGACCTCCCGAGCTCTATTTTATTTCTTCTTTACAAACCTGAATGGTCTGACAACCCTTTTCAAGTACTGAAGCATTTATTGTAAACCTAATAAATATGCATAATTAATTCTCGTATACCAACTTCTCTTGGGTATTACAAGTGTAGAGTTGATTTTACTTGGCCTTTATATGCCCGACTATTCCACCTACACTAAAGAGGATAAAATAGAGGCCTATTTGGGGAAAATCAAATCTAATATTCTTAATAGTTAATTTTATTTATTTTTTTGAGTTGGAGTCTCACTCTGTCTCCCAGACTGGAGTGCAGTGACCGCTCCCGGTCACCGCAGCCTCCTGCTGGGTCCCGGCGATCCTTCCACCTCAGCCTTCCAAGTAGCTGGAACTACAGGCGTGCGCAACCATGCCTGGCTCATTTTTTAAAATTTATTGCAGAGATGAGATCTCGCCAAGTTGCCCAGGTGGGTCTCAAACCCGCGGGCTCAGGCACTTCATTCACCTCGGCCTCCCAAAGCGCGGGATTACAGGCTGAGGCACCGAGCCCGGCCTATTTATTTATTTTTAAGGCAGGATTTATTGAGAGGACAGAAAAGTTCCCAGAGTAGAAGGGGACTCAAGCAGGTTGCCCCATAGTTAATTTTAAAAGGCCACGGTTAGCTATTTTATTCAGTTATCTAGCAAGGTCACATGTATATCTAGTACAAAATGACAGTTCTACAGTGGGCTGATGGGTAAGGCTGTCAGTTGGCTCTTTCAGGTAAGAACCTTACCTGGTAGCTGTCTCTTGATTACCAGCTTTGTCCATTTAGAAATTTTAATGATTTTATCAGCTCATCCAGGGCTGATCTGGCTCTGACACGTTAGCCGAAGAGCATGTTTTTGAAAGAAAGTTTGCTTGACCAATCAAATGAAGGTGAGAAGGTTGCCTGGTGAGTTACCATTAAACCATCAGGCTGGCTGGACACTGTGGCTCACAGCTGTAATCCCAGCACTTTGGGAGACAGAGTCGAGAGGGTTGTGAGGCCAGGGTTTGAGACCAGCCTGGGAAACTTGGCGAAACCTTGCCTCTATGATAAATTTTTTAAAAAAATTAGCTGGGTGTGGTGGTGTGCACCTGTGGTTCCAGCTACTTGGAAGGCTGAGGTGAAAGGATCGCCTGAGCCCAGCAGGTCAAGGCTGCGGTGGCCATGAGCATGCTATTGCACTCCAGCCTGGGCGACAGAGTGAGACTCCTACTCAAAAAAATAAAATAAAATAATAAAATGTCAGGCTGCCCAAGGCACCCCAAATGCTTCCACACCCACAACACCTCCTCCCTCGGCTCCTTCTCCCCCAGTCTGGCCCAATTTACAGACTGAACACACTGAAGTGGCATTCTACACCAGAAAATGAGGTACATTCTACTTGATTATCCTTCTCCCCTTGGTTTGTATGACTGTCCCATATAGTAGCCACTGGCCACATGTGGCTACGAGCATCCAAAATGTGGCTAGTCTGAGTTGAGATGTGCTGTAAGTGCAAAATACATACCAGGTTTTTTTGTGTATGTGTGTGTGTCAGAGTCTCACTCTGTCACCCAGGCTGGAGTGCAGCAACATGCTCACAGTTACTACAGATTTGACCTGCTGAACTCAGGGGACCTTTTACCTCAGCCTTCCAAGTAGCAGGAACTACAAGTGCCGCCACACCTGACTAGTTTTTTAATTTATTATAGAGATGAGGTCTTGCCAAGTTGTCCAGGCTGGTCTTAAATCCCTGGGCTCAGGCAATCCTCTAGCCTCCGCCTCCCAAAGTGCTAGGATTACAGGTGAGCCACCATGCCCAGCCAAAACACAAATCAGATTTTGAAGACTTACATGAATAAGAATGTAAAATATTTCATTAATAACCATTTATACTGATCATATGTTATGGTAACATTAGGGCAACCCCTCCCACTGTGGTAGCTTTTCTGTCCTCTCAATAAATCCTGCTTTAAAAAAAAAAAAAAAGTTAACATTCAGATTTATTTTGGGGATGTATTGGGTTAAATAAAATATATCATTAAAATTAGGCCAGATGTGGTGGCTGAGGTGGAAGGATTGCCTGAACCCAGCAGTTTGAGAACAGCCTGGGCAACACAGCGAGACCTTGTCTTTCAAAAAAAAAAAAAGACCTCGTTTTTACAAAAAATAAAAAATTAACTAAGGCTCAGCTACTTGGGAGGCTGAAACAGAAGTGCTGCCTGAGCTCAGGAAGTGGAGGCTGCAGTTAGCTGTGATTGTGCCACTGCACTCCAGCCTGGGCAACAGAGCTAGACCCTGACTCTAAAAAATTATATATATAATTAAAATTAATTTCACCTATTTCTTTTTGCCTTTTTAATATAGCACAAGAAAGCTTAAAATTACTATTTGGTTCACTTATTTTTGGACAAGATCAGGTGCATTGAGGGTGATATGGCCATAAGCAGTTCACTTATTTGTTTTTTTTTGAGTCGGAGTCTCACTCTGTCGCCCAGACTGGAGTGCAGTGGCCGCTCCCAGCCACCGCAGCCTCGACCTGCTGGGCTCCGGTGATCCTTCCACCTCAGTCTTCCGAGTAGCCCGAATCACAGGCATGCGTTACCACGCCTGGTTGATTTTTTGATTTATTGTAGAGATGAGCTCTTGCTGCCCAGGCGGGTCTCGAACCCTCGGGCTCAGGCAATCCACTCACCTCAGCCTCCCAAAGGCGCAGGATTACAGGCTGAGCCACCGAGCCTGGCACTTCACTTATTTTTATTAGACAGCACTGATTAAAGTCTCCTGAAGACCACCTCTTTTACTTTCTTAGTTGCTCATTATTTTCTTATCCATTCATTCCCTTTCCAGGAACTGCTTGGATGTAGAAGGTAGAATAGCAAGTCGAACTCTGTGGCTAACCTTTAAGTCAAGAGAATTAAATGCCCAGGAAGACAATGAAAGTCTTAATTCAATTCTTCATCTCATTGGATGGATTCTACAATATTAGAGGGAGAAGGGGGAGGGAGCAGAAGAATAACCTTCATCAGTGTCTGTAGAGATGGACTGTGTGTGTGTGGAGGGTTAAAGAGAGACTACAAATCATTTTGAGGGGGAAGTTCACATACTTGCGGACGTAGGACAAGAATGTATTGTATAGCCGGCTGGGTGGCTCAGCCTGTAATCCCGCTGAGGTGATTTGGATTGCCTGAGCCCGCGGGTTCGAGACCCGCCTGGGCAGCGAGACCTCATCTCTAC
>NW_007250415.1:160590-161605 GCF_000164805.1 Carlito syrichta
AAAAAAAAAAAAAAAAGACTTTAGAGATTACCCTGCTCCAACATCCACTCAAACTCATAATCCTTTTATATGTGGAATAAAGGCTGCACATGTTGTTAAAACATCAATATTCATCTAAAATACGAAATATTTACTGAGAAATATATTTTTCAACAGGGAAAAAACATGAAGAAAAAAACATGATGGCATTGTTTACCAACCTAAAGAAGTTCTGAATTCATCTCTCAAAGTAACAAATTGTTGCAAATCACTGTGGGTAAAATATAGTTCTCAGAAGGCCTACATGACCCAACTTGTCAGCTCCCAGCCAGTTCCAGCCATGTCAAGGAACCCAGGTAAGATCTTATTTGTATTTAACTAAGATAAATATTCGACTAGCATGTACTTTCTTGTTATTAAGGACATAATATCGGGTACTGATATTTTATTTAAAAATTAACTGTAAGAAGATAGTGATAAATCTATTTACCCCAGTTCTTAGGTGATAAAAATCTAAAACAGACTGCTTTATGGTTTACTAAACCTTTTAGTTTCTATTATTCCTGAATCAATGTGATAACCAATTAAGATAATCCCAAAGGGACTAAAATAGATCAAATTTACTTTTTAATAAAAATTTGTCTTTAAACATGACCTGACAATGTCTGCATTGTTAAGGCAGGGAACATTCAGGTTAGGTTCCTTCTTGATTTTGCTAATGTAGGAGAGAACATGAAGGAAAGATAATTTGAAATTTTGTTTTGCAAACACGTATGATTCCTAAATGTCCCAGAATACTGGGAAGTTAAAGTTTTATGTTTCGAAGAGTATTAAAGGGGAGTGCTGGGTAAATGTATGCAAGAGGTCTTAGGCTTTTCGATTAAAAATATGCTAGACAAACTATAGAAATGATCCCTGAAAGTCGGGCTCGGTGGCTCAGCCTGTAATCCCGCGCCTTTGGGAGGCTGAGGTGAGTGGATTGCCTGAGCCCGCCGGTTCGAGACCCACCTGGGCAGCGAGACCTCACCTCTACAAT
>NW_007250415.1:162004-167714 GCF_000164805.1 Carlito syrichta
CAAAAAAAAAAAAAAAAATGCTAGACACCTGAAAGGAATTATTGACATTAATCTCACATTATTATCTACATTTAAAAGAATGAGGCCAGGCGCAGTGACTCATGCTTGTAATCCCAGCACTTTGGAAAGCAGAAGCAGAAAGAGCCCTGGAGCCCAGTAGTTCAAGACCAGCCAGGGCAACATAGTGAGAACCCATATCTATTACGTTTTTATAATGTAAATATAAAAAATAAACAAAAGAATTACATGCCACTGAGAAAGTGGAAATTTCAAGCATCCTGAGAGTCGACTGCCATCACACCAAATATGGTATTCGTTTGTTTTGTTTGTTTGCAATTTTTTTTCCCCTTGAGTCAAGCAGGGTCTCACTCTGTCGCCCAGGCTAGAGGGCCCAGGTGAGAGTTGCGGTGGCACGATCACCGTTCACTGCAACCTCGACCTTCTGGGCTCAGGCGATCCTCCCTCCTCAGCCTCCCGAGTAGCTGGGACTACAGGTGTGTGCCACCACACCCGGCTATGTTTTTTGTCGAGAGGAAGGCTTGCAGTGTTGCCCAGGCTGGTCTATTTTTTATTGCTCCTGGGCTCGAGCAATCCTTGGGCTCCCAAAGTGCTGGGATTACAGGTGTGAGCCGCCGCGCCGGCCACCCCTTATACTTTATACTTTATGACGTCGCTGAAGAGACTGGCGATGTGCAGACTGACGGGGCTGCGTGGGACGGGCACGGAATTGCTATCATGGCGCGCGAACGCCGGAGTAACTAGGCTTGAAGAGAAGGACGCGGGGCTGCGTACTGTGGGCAGCGCTCCTCCCGCCCCGCCTTCCCGCCTCCGCAGCTACAACGTGCGGCCCCCAGCCGCCGGCGCGGGAGATCCGCCTTTGGGGCGGCGCCGCCGTGTGCGCCTCCCATTGGCCACACGCATGTCCACGTGACCCCCCCCGTCCCCGCCCCCGCCCCGCCCAGCGCGGGGTTTGCCCGCCCCAGAGCTCTCCGGCCGCGGCCGCCGAGGTGCGAGGTGGGGCTGTTCAGTGCTCTTGGCGGATTTCTCTGGCGGGGAACCTAAGAAATAACCCCCAGGTATTGGCCAAAGTAAAACTCTTGCTGAGGAAGCAGAATATTGAGGCCGCCGCCTGTCCGCTCGGTGGCTTTTGTCCGAGGCTGTGACACAGACTGAAAATGGAAATAACCAGCTCACCGGCTGGAATGGGACTCGCTGACGCCGAGCGCTCTATCTCTGTTACTTTGGGGAAATCGACACATATAAACGTAACTCTTTGGGGGAAAATCCGTAGTTGTTGTAGGGGAATTTGAAGCCACATTTTCTTAGAAGAGTGGAGGAGTGGGCAGGGTCATGGGAAGTCCAGAGCAACCAGCCCGATGCATCATTTAGGGGAAATTAAGGGGAAACAAAGATGAGTAAAAGCCAAAGGAGGCCCTGCCCACCATTGTTTTGTGGGGATGGAGTGATCTCTGAGGAAGGACAGAGATGCAGTAATTATTGCTAGGAAAGGGTCAAGTGTGTGTGTGTGTGTGTGTGTGTGTGTGTGTGTGTGTAATATAAATGGCATATATAATTGTGGAAGCCAGTAGCGAGTTCTGTGGTTCAACTTTTTTTTGCCTTAGAGTGCTTGGATGCTTATTTTGCCTCTTTCTTTCTTCTTCTTTTTTTTTTAACTAGAGATGAGAACTCGTTATGTTGCCAGGCCGGTCTCGAACTCCTGGATTCAAGTAATCTTCCTGTCTTGGCCTTCCAAAGTGCTGAGATTACAGGCATGAGCCACCACGCCTGGTTCTCTTTTCTTTTTTCGCTTCTAACTACCACGCCTGGCTAATTTTTGATTTGTTGTAGAGATGAGGTCTCACCAAGTTGCCCAGGCGGGTCTCGAACCCGCGGGATCAGGCAATCCACTCACCTCAGCCTCCCAAAGTGCAAGATTACAGGCTGAGCCACCGAGCCTGGCTAACATTTTCTTTTTTTAATTCATTCTAAAAATGCTAGGGCCTATTACATTCCAGGCATTGTGCTAGGTAACTGAGGTGACAGTGGTAAATAAAAACAACCCGTTTTGTCATGGAGCATAGTCTGGTAAAGGAAGCAGATAGTAGTCAGTTACACATACAAATGTTACATATAATGTGATTAAGTGCTAGGAAGAGGTACAGATGCTATAATGGGGAATTTGATCTAGAGGGGAGATAAGAGAAAGTTTCCCTCAGTGTGGCTCATAACTGTAATCTCAATGCTCTGGGAGGCCGAGGTGGGAGGATTACTTGGGGCCGGGGGTTTGAGACCAGAGACCAGCCTGGGCAACGCAGCAAGATTCCGTCTCTACATAAATTAAAAAACCAAATTAGCAAGGTGTGTTGCCACTCACCCATAGTCATAGGTATTCAGAAGGCTGAAGTGGGAGGATTGCTTGAGCCCAGGAGTTTGAGACTGCAGTGAGCTATGATCCTACCACTGCACTCCATCCTGGGCAACAAGAATAAGACCCTGTTTCTAAATAAGTATGTAAATTAAAACAAAATTTTATAAACCCTTAATAAAATGTCACCCTGAACTTGCGACCTGCAGGGGTTGAAGGGGTTGGAGGTTGCAGGCAGAGGGAACAGCTAGTACAAGGGAAGCTGGGAGCCTCTCCCTCCAATGACTGCCCATCTCACCCATTTCCACTATACTTAAACTAATCTTGCCTCTTAGTTCTCAAGAGACATTTCTTTCTTTCTTTCTTTTAATTCAAAAGGTAAAAAGTTGTTCAAATATTTTCTTCAAATTCCCTTAAGGATCTGGCTACTAGCAATAAAAACTCTATGTCCTGGAATGATTTTCCCTTGAGAATAATCACTTCTCAGAAATGAAACAGGGACTAAGGCTGTGATCACTTAAAATTATGCCAATCATACAGGTAAAGCACTGTCAGATTAGCACAGAGGAATAATACTCTTTTGGAAGGAACCATAAGACAGTTCTTTCCATTTAAACTTAAGCCACATTTTAATTTGCTTCGTGTTTAAACCGTAAACCTCCTATATGGTTTTTTATTGTTTTCTGGAATTTCTTATTGCCTTTCCTCCTGTCCCCTACGTGATTTGTAATTACTGTATCCTCAAATTTCCCTAAGGTCTCAACCATACTATCTTGTCTATCATGACTCCCTTTCCACTGGGGACTTCCTTCTTGAGGTGTTTGCTTTCTCTAATCTTGTTATTCTCTATGCCTATCATACCACTGAGGTCCTGGGACTTTCCTTCACACAGGTTGGATCCTCCTTTTGATAAATCTCATGGCTTTTTCTTAGTTTAGTCTTATTCTATTTACCATTCTACTGGAATACTTTCTCCAGCACTTCCTGACAAATTGTGTATGGGAGAAAAGCTTCCTGAGTCCTGGCATGTCTGCAAATGTCTTTATTCTTCTCTCACTCATTACTGATAGTTTAGCTGGGCATAGAATTCTAGACTGAAAATAATTTTCTATAAAAATCTGTACTAAAATTAATTTACTACTAGAAATTTAAAATTGTAAATGTGGCTGAAATTATATTTCTATGGGAGAGAGCTGATCTATTATAATGCAAGGCTTTGCTTTTTGATGATTATGATTACTGGATTCCAATCCTCTCATTGTGTAAGATAGTTTTTAGTAACCAGTGGCAAGTGATTTTTTTTTTTTTGAGTTAGAGTCTCACTCTGTCACCCAGACTGGAGTGCAGTGTCCGCTCCCAGCCACTTCAGCCTCGACTTGCTGGGCTCTAGCGATCCTTCTGCCTCAGCCTTCCGAGTAGCTGGAACTATATGCGCGCGCTACCACACCTGGCTCATTTTGATTTATTGTAGAGATGAGGTCTTGCCAAGTTGCCCAGGCAGGTCTCGAACCCGCGGGCTCAGGCAATCCACTCACCTCGGCCTCCCAAAGGCACGGGATTACAGGCTGAGCCACCGAGCCGGCTGCCAAGTGATTTTACAGATAGTTAAATGGGGTTATCTGTTTTGAAATCTCTTCTATCCATGCAGATCACAATCTCCCTTCCCAGCCCAAGGAGAATGGCACTGACCAGAAGCATCCTCAGGAGGAAGTAATTCACAAATTGGCCACGCAGCTGAGACACATTGGGGACAGCATCGATCACAGGATGCTTCAAGAGGTGAGACTTCTGTTTCCTCAGCAAGAGGCTGTTGGCTGGGAGGAAGGAGTAAACAGAACAAAGGCTGCTGAGTGACTGGGATGGCCGGCAGTTATCAGAACTCATGGAGTAATACAGTCTAGATTACCAAACATTAGATCTGAAAACAATGAACGTGAGTCAAAGCCAGCATTTGATGTCATACTTGCTTCGCAGACTGTGGTCTTTGGACTGGCAGCATCAGTGTTAACTTGGCTGCCAGTCAGAGGTGCAAAAATCTCAGGCCCCAGCCCATACAGCTAGAATCAGAATTCACCTTTCCACTCATTCCCCAGGGGATCTGTGTGCACGTTAACATATGAGACTCTGCTCCACGCCCTCAAAAGGGGATGCATATTCTAATCACATGTACAGTTTCAAGGATTGCAGATGTCTGGGCCCAACCCTGAGAAATTCTCACTTAATTGACATAATGTAAGACCTGAGCATCTGACATTTTAAAGCTCTCCAGGTGACTCTGACGCGTAGTCAGGGAGGAGAATCCAAGTCTTCGACTGTAGGTATCCACCTTGAACCAGCCCACGGGTTATGATGTGAGTCCCAGTCCCACCAGCTTCTTTGCATCTCCTGATAAGCGATATTAAGGGAAAACAGGCAAGACTAATGATTACTGTTTGAAATCTTGGGGGTGATGATGATACCATAGCTAACTTAGTTTTCTTCCAGAACAACCTGTAGTTGGCAGTCGGGAGTGATCACATAGGGCTTTATGGTAGAAGGGATGGCTGCCCCTTGGAGCCCAACTTCTTGCCCTGAAATTCAACCAAACTGTAATGATTTCCCGGAAATCACTGCAGCTGCCACCATGCTGTCCACTACCCACAAGCCACAGGGTGTGCTGTGTCATCTTTTATACTCTGGTTCAAATGTGGTCAATACACAACCTTTCCCACAAACAAAACATCCCCTGAGACAAAACCTGAATGGAAGATCCCAACAATAATGCCATAAAAGCAAGAAGGAAACAAAGAGAAAACAAGCACAGACAATCAAATAAAATATTTGATAAACTAATTTCATTCCGACAGATGTTTATTGAGTGTCTACTACATGCCAGACTCAGTTCTAGGCATTGAGCTAGAGCAGTGAGGAGCAGGGCTCATAGGATTCGGAATGTAGAGGGGGGAGACAGAGAATAAAACAGATGAACAATGCACAGTTTTGTCAGACAGGGATGCAGCTCAAAGCAGAATGAGGAGATACTGAGGCGAAGAAGAGTGACTTTGGATGGGCAATCAGGGAAGGCCTCTCTGGGGAGGTGAGATTTGAAAAGACTGGAAATGCGGGAGCTAGCCATGAGAACATCTGGGGGGAAAGTGTTCCGGGTAGGGGGAACAGTGAGTGCAAAGCCCAGCCCTGCCGATCTGCTTTCCATCTCTATGGATTTGCCTATTCTGGACATTTCATATAAGTGGAATAGCATAGAATGGAGCCTTGTACGTTTGGCTTCTTTCACTTAACATATGGTTTTTTCAAGGGTTATCCACGTTGCAGCTTGTATCAGTACTTTTTTTTTTTTTTTTTTTT